>NW_024804013.1:0-6100 GCF_019175285.1 Sceloporus undulatus | reverse complement strand
GCAGCAATCAAAATTTGGTCAAGGATAATAGCGGACATAGCAGTTGACTGTCATGGGGATGATCTTATCTAAACTTTGAAGTTCTTTTTAATGTTGTTTTATTTAAATGTCTGGAATTTTATTATGTTTAATGTATAAAATTTGGATGTTAGTTATTTGATGGAGCATTTTATAATTCTGAATTTCTGTCACCGATTTTACATTTTAATTATGCGAATGGCCTTTGGCTTAAGCATTAATAAAAAATATTGATTGATTGATCTAATGCTATTGAAGCCTATGCTGTGTGATGTTCTTTATTTGGCACAAAAATCTCCCCTAAATGAGGCATCAGAAGGGAGGGTCTCTCCTCTGCCCCACTTTCTAGGAGGGAGGGGGCCCCTCAAACCCCTTTTTACCTTCAGATCCCCCTCCCCTCCATGGCCATGCCTCTCTCCAATGGTCCCCCTGCCCTCTTTTCTCATAATAACCTCCCAAGTACCTGGGCCCCAAGGAGCCTCGAAGGAGGGGGCAGGGAAGGAAAGAGGGAGAGGCAGACTGGCAGGTCCCCTGCCTTTCTTTGGGGGGAGATTGGGGTTTCATTCCTTCTTACAACACCCCAACACCCCCCTTGAAGACCCTCCAGCCAATCCTTCAAATGAATAAGGGCTCCACTTCCCTCCTTCAGAGCAGGCTGTGAGGGCAGCAATGGCTTCAGAGGCTGAAACTCTGCATGCACATTAGCAACCAAAGGCCCCTCCTGAGTATGCGCAGGGATCACAAGGCCCTTGCTGCTGCTGCTGCTGCTTATTCCACTCTCGGCCTTTGGAAGAAGCGAAGGAGTACGCCCTTCCTTCTTTCTTTCCTTACTTCCAGGATGGAGCCCAACCAGTGGAGCTGGACTCAGGAGAGAAAGGCTGGGAAGGCTCTGCTTTCTACATATAGCTCTGTCTCTCTGAGTGTGACTGTGTGTGTGTGTATGTGTGTGTGTGTGTGTGTTTGCCTCTTTTCTTATGGCTGGGAATGGAGCTGAGGACTGATGAAAGAAAAAAGTGTATATTTTGTGCAAATTCACAACTTTTCTCCATCAATGATTCCAGTGTGTTGAAACAGCAAAGAACTTTATTAAGAACACATAGTCAGAAATTCATCTTTTAAATCATAGCTGCCCTCCCCAAGCCAAAGAATACATTAAATCCCTAAAACCAAACACTCCAACCTCTTCCAAACCTAGCCCCCACCTCCAATTCCCACAGTCTTCGCCTCATAGGTAAAAAAGCCCCCTTTGCCATGCCCAGAAACTAGCCCTCTTTATGTTAATACCGACTACCAACTTTCTTCATCCAACATCCCACAAATTCCAAAAGCTATCATTCCCTTAACTATTCTGCCAGCGGCAAGAAATCCCATCCCTCTATCTAGCTAACCTATTCCACAACCCATAATCCCCAGCCAAATTTATAAACTAAAACAAAGAAATATGCTAATAGGAATTAAAACCAAAACTTAACAAAATATAACTTTAAAACTTAAACAGACATATCGACAGACAAACCTAACACACAAAATCACAAGGGCATTTTCTTATCACCAGTGGATGGAAAATATATGCTTTGTATTCCTTCTTGAGAAAAATAATGTCATTTCACTTCTGGGATTTGTGTGGCTTCTCTCCAGTGTGGACTCTCTGATGTCTCACTAGGTTTGACCTCTGAGAAAAACATTCCCCACAATGCTGGCATTTGTATGGCTTTGCTCCTGTGTGGACTCTCTGATGTCTCACTAGGTTTGATTTTGATGAAAAACATTTCCCACAATGCTGGCATTTGTATGGTTTCTCTCCTGTGTGGCCTCTCTGATGTTTCACTAGGACTGACTTCCAAGAAAAACATTTCCCACAATGCTGGCATTTGTATGGCTTCTCTCCAGTGTGGCCTCTTTGATGTATCACTAGGTTTGATTTTGACGAAAAACATTTCTCACAATGCTGGCATTTGTATGGCTTTGCTCCTGTGTGGATTTTCTGATGTACGACAAGGATTGACTTGTAAGCAAAACGTTTCCCACAATGGTGACATTTATGTGACTTCTTTCTTCTGTGGAGTCTCTCATGACTCAAATGTTCTTCTCTAAAGAAGGACAATGACAGATAAGACTGAAAATCAGAGTTAAGAGAGGAGGGTGTTACCTCATGATTTAGCCCTCATTAACCCCTCCTTATTTGAGATTAAATTAATAAATTTGCTGTGAGTAACCCAAACATGACCCTGCTGCTTATGCTCCTAAATCCATGGAATAATTGTATCCTTACTCATAGGAGCTAGCAAAGAAGAGACTGAATGGGGACTGCCTTGAGGGAATCATTCGAAGCAGATAGTCAAAGGACTGTTGAAAAAATATTCCATGAAACATGTGCAAAAATACTTTGATTGACAGGTGGCATCATTTCCTGTGAGACTGCCATAGAGTCCTGAGTCAGAGCCCAAGGCATGATGCAAGCTAACTGCAGAAGTCACTTCATGCTGTTTGGCACCAGGATGTGACTCCCAACCAATACAGTATACAGCTCACATGCAGATTGGTGTGGACTGGATTGGAGTTGTGTGTACAAGAGATGGTGAAGTTGAAGGAACTCAGAGAGGAGAGCTTGCAAATATTTGTATTCTTTTGTAACTCAAGATAGATAGATTTTTAGTGTAAAAAGTGGTCAGTGCATTGCCAATATCTATATCTGGATATTTGCTTCTCTACTCTGCTATGTTATTATTGACCTGCATCTGGGAGTGTCACCCTCAGATTGTGCTGTATATTGGCTTGTGAACACAATAGGAATTCAGAGCCAAGAAGGACCCAAGAGCCAGTGTGCTAATCCTTTCTGTCTGATTTATTTGCTCCAAGCACCCATTGCATTCAATTTGGTTTCAGACCATTCTTCTCCCCAGGACACATTCTAAGGCGATTTAAACCCTTTTGGACACTTGGTTTCTGCCCCCAAGCAACAATTACAGTATAAATATCCGCCCTGACTGGCTGTTCTTTGACTTCAGTCCAATTACAGACAGACAGTCTGTTGGTTTACATGGCTAAGCACCTCAATGCAGTCGCCAACCCCTGACTTGTCACAGGAGCTCCTGACTTCCCATTTCAAACCCTCAGCAATTGGAATCAAGATCCACGTAGGTAAAGTATTACCATTATGAAAGTTTTACATCTCTTCACCACTTCCACCTGTTATCTAGTTCTTGTGCATGTGTGTGAACACTTACGTGTGTGTGTGTGTGTGTGTGTGTGTATTATGCTTTTCCCCTCAATAAAAAAATTAAAAAACCTGTTTCAAATGCCTTTGGAGTTCTGTGTGCTTCCAGGCCTGGGATAGTTAAGCTGAATCCCAAGGGCGCTCTTCCCCCAACCAAACTTTATCTCTCCTTTCAGCTAAGTACCAAATTCCCCTAAAAGCATAGCACTTGCAGGTGTCCTCCTCAGACTCCAGCATTCTGGGTAACAAAGGGCCTCTGGAATCAACCATGGAACTAAGCAAGCTCAGGTAGGAAAAGAAACATTAGAGAACATTGCCATTGTCCTCTAAGCCATTGCAAGGTCAACAGAGGGATTTAACCCAAGAAGTCTCTCCAGAGTCTCAAAAGGCTTGAAGAGGGGCCAAAAAAGCCAGGAATCTTGGTCAGGGATGGGCTGAGGAGCATTTGGAGTCAAAAAGCATTTATCTCCATGGTTCCTTCCCACAAAATCCTAGAATTGACAGTTTAGGATAGGATATTTAGAATCCTTAGAAAGTGGAGAGCAACAGTGACTCACTAAACTACAAATTCCAAGATTTCACAGGAAGCTGCTACGACAAACTATGTGTGAAAGGGATCTAGGAGTCCTGGTAGACCACAACTGGAACCTGGGTCAACAGTTTGATGCAGCAGCTAAAAAGGCCAATCTGATTCTAGGCTACATAAATATGGATATAGTGTTATGGCAGGGGGTTGGCCCTTCTAATTTCTTCCAAATCTTTGATTCTGTGTTATAGATTAAGGGAAGTAATAGTGCGATTCTGTTCTACTTTGGTCAGACCCTCACTTGAAATACTGTGTCCACTTCTGGTCACCACAATTCAAAAAGGATGTTGAGAAGCTGGAATTTATCCAAAGGAGAGCAATAAAAATGGTGAAGGGTCCCTATGAGGAGTGGTTTAGGGATCTCGGAATGTTTAGCCTGGAGAAGAGAAGGTTAAGAGTGGATATGATAGCCCTGTTCAAATATTTGAAAAGATACTGAGGATGGAGCAAGCTTGCTTTCTGCTGCTCCAGAGCAAAGGACATGGAACAATGGAAGCAAGCCACAGGAAAAGAGGTTCCACCAAACCATTAGGAGGAACTTCCTGACAGTAAGAGCTATTCAACAGTGGAATATACTCCCTCAGAGCATGGTGGCATCTCATTATTGTTGTTGTTGTTGTTGTTATTATTATTATTATTATTATTATTAATTTCTAAAGCGCTCCTTCTTTGAAGATCTTTAATGGTCTTTGAAGATCTTTAAACAAAGGCTAGGTGGCCATTTGCCGGGGATGCTTTCAATGTGTATTCCTGCATGGCAAGAGGTTGAACTAGATGGTCCTTGTTATCTGTTTAAAGTCTTTGATTCTATAATTCTAAAGTGGAATCTTAGTGCCATGATAATGTAGAATGAAAGGGCCCTCAGTCTTCATAGAAAGGGCAATGAATTCAGCATCCTTACCCACAGAGACCACATTCTCGTAATTCTCCATCATCACATCCTTGTACATAAGTCTCTGCTTCTTCGTCAGCAGTTTCCATTCAGCCTCAGTGAAATATACCGCCACATCCGCAAAGGTCACCTGCAATAGAAAATAGCCCTCATCCAGAGAATGACAAATTAAAGGGGAGGGAGAAGCACATGAAGCATCCCAAAAATTTTTAGATCACCTCAGAATTTAGTCTAGCAAATAAACTTTAAATTCTGTTAGCAATGAAAAAAGCCACTGCATTTGAGGTCCAGTTTGTCTCAAATTCTTTGAATGTAATATACAATATAATTTAGGCCATGGCTGGGATATTAATGATAGATTAGAATACTGACTATCCCGACATGTATAGTACATTTATTTGCTTCCTTTCATAAATTGGCCCAGCAGTGACCCAGATGAAGCTAATACAATAGTGACTCACCAAAGAGTTGTTGTACCTCGGCAGCCTCCTTCTCTTGGAGCCCAACTCCCTCCGCTTGGCCTCTGTGTTGGCCATCAGGTGGACAGGGGTCCTGGTGGTCCTGAACTTGGGTCACTTCCAGAAAGAGAGGCCCCAAAGCCGTGTACAAAGAGGCCAAGTTGAAGGTCCTGAGAAAAGGGACCAGGGTTAGGATTGGCTTGGCAAGAAACCCTGCTGCACTCAAAGAGACAGAGAACAGCATCCTGCTGGTGACACACGCAGATGACATATGCCTCCGTTGCGCCTATGCAGAGGTGGGCATGTGCTTCCTAGCCCGATTCCACACGGAGCAACATTGGAGCATAGAGGGTTCTGCTAGTGGCCTCCCATTCTCCCATTGGCCAAAGCAGTTGCAGTTGCCCTCCAACCCTCAGGGAGTTCTCCGGTCAAGCAGGGCAGGAAAGGAGCTCTCTCTTCTCTGGTTGCCCCCCTTCCATGGGATCCAGCCCCTCTCCCAGGATCAGGGGGGCACCAAAGGATTGAGCTGATGGGAAGGAAACAACCAATTCCCATGGCAGCCTTCTGCATGCAGAGAAATCACAATTCTCAGAGTGTCTCTGCCCATGTGGAGAGTGCCTATTTTCCACACTGTTGCCTGGCCATCTTGGCTTGGGAATGTCCTGTTCTAGCCACAAGTAGGACTAAATCTTAGCCTGTATCCAATCCTATACTTAGTCCTGATCAGAGAAGAATCACTCAGTCTCTTGGATTTACCTATAGATTGACTCACCAGTCAATTATGGGTTGACTTGATCTATACTAAGTTTAACCAACAGAATTCAGGCCTCCTCAGATTTTAAATTCCGATAAGTTGCAATAGAAGTAGAAAATATATATAGGTAATTATGCATTGTATAAAATTCATCGTATGTACTTTAGTTTCAATA
>NW_024804012.1:0-6101 GCF_019175285.1 Sceloporus undulatus | reverse complement strand
GGGGGGGGGGAACCCTAAGAGGAAGGGCCAAAGTCTGAAAGAAATCTAGAAGGGCCCCTGGGAGGACAGCTGATCTGCAATTCCCTGCTGCATGCCAGGTCTCACAACCACTACTTTGTGCATGGAGCAAGGGGGCAGAGAGAGCCTCCAGGAGCTGCAATTCACTTTTTAAAAGGTAGCAAGGACCCCATCCTGCACTACTGAACCCTCTAAAAAGTATAACTAGGAACATCTCATTAGGAAACTTTAGGGAGAACATCTCAATAGCAAGAGCTGTTCAACAGCAGAGCAGGCTCTTTCAGATGGGGGTGGACTCACTTTCACTTGGATATTTTCAGTAAGCCTGGATGACTCATGTGGATTCCTGCATGGCAGGGGCTGAACTACTTGGCTTTGGCAGTCCTTCCCAATCCTGTGATCCTACCAGTTTTTCCAAAGCAGAAGTGGACTTGCAGCCCATTCCAGCTTTGCTGGGTTTTACATTTTTTGGAGTTTCTGACTGGATAAGAAACTGATCTTCACACCACTGGTGAGGAAGGGTGAGTGGTCTTCAAATCAGGAGCCCACTGCCCTCTCAACTCAAAGCAGGAAACACTGTTGCCCAACCAAATGGCAGCACCTTGTCTCCTCCTTAGCTGCTCTCTTGAAACAACTCCTTTTTGAAGAGGACTAGGGCAGAAGAAGCTCTGTCTAGAGGCACGGTTTAACAATAGCAAGGGAATATATATATTCCCCATTTTCGCAGCTGCAGAATAGAAATCAATGTGAAACCAACTTATTGATTCTCCCTGCTCTGTGATTTCTCCTCTCTTCCCCCTCCCTCAGCCTTTTCCCCCTGAGGTTTCACAACAAGGTGGAAGAAAGCAGAATAAAAATATGAAAGACAAGGGGAAAGGCAGTTACAAGAATATTCTAGACCATTCCCCTGAGAGGAAAGGAGACCTGCGCTTCAATCTTCCACTCCTCTGCCAGCTATTTAGGAGAAGGTGGCCAGTTGGATGGGTGGGTAGATGGCATGCAAAGGTGAAAGGAGAGACATGGAAATCTTCCATACCAACCTGAAATGGGACCCTGGAGAGAATTAACAAGGGAGCCTGCAGGCCAGAACTGCAAATCCTTTTGCTACAAAGAAAAGGAGAAGACATCAGGGTGTTGCTAGGTTGGAAGGGACCCATCCTCCAACAGAACAGCAACACGTGAATTTATTTCTGCAGACCCAAAGCCCTCAAATCAGGTCCTGAGGGCTTGCATTCCCACCTGCTTAGCAGGTAAAGGCTCTCAGCTCCCTGATCCAAACACAGCCCATGTGCTAGCACCAAACTTGCAAACCCACCCTTCACAGGAGGCAGCCAGAGGTTAGACTGGGACCACCAAACGCTCCCTGTCACAAGACTTTCCACTTGGTTTGCAGCCTGTTTAACATATCTATTTATACAAGGAACAGGAAATGTTCATTTATGGATGTGGAGGTGGCAGGGTAGAGGGAGAATGGGACAATCCAGATGTTCTAGACTTAACTCTCAGAATCCCCACTCCTCTTGGCTAATGGTAAACGGCTGGGTTCAACACTTCTGGAGGGCCAGAGCCTCCAAAAACATAGTTGAGAGTGGTCAGCAGCCAAGGTCCAGGTTATTCTGGACATGAGCCCCCTTGCGGTTTTGTGGATAAACCAGGCCACCCCATCTGGCTTAGCTCAGTGCCGTGCACAGAAGGAACCATGGTTCAAGAGAAAGGCTGGATGCTGGCCCTCCACCCTTCGGTTCAGTCCTCAGTAACTCAGGGATCAGGGAATGGGGCTGGAGAGAAGAGTTGGCCTTCTCCCTAACCCCCTCCTCACACCAAAGAACCACTATGGTTCAAAAGAGATGGTGCTAGACCAGATGGGCCAATATGTGGCAACAGAGAGACCCCTAGGATTGGTCCCTATTTAAAATGTAGCCAGATAAACTCCATTTCCAGTGAATAAATGGAGAGAACCTCACCCCCGAATCATAGTCTGTCTTTGCCTTCTCCTAAGGCAGAAGAAGATGCCAATGGCAAACCCCTCTAAAGAAGCTTGCCAAGAAAACCCCATGATAGGTTGGCCTTAAGAGTTGCCATAAGTCAGAAATGACCTGAGGGCCCAAGAAGAAGGCAGAAGTGAACCTGGCCCTTCTTGGCTCCCAATCTGGCCCTCCTGGGCCTTCTCAGATGGTTACTCCCTCTTCATATGCCAGCATCTGGATGCTTTTCCCTTTCCTTTTTAGAGTCCTATCACAAGAGGAAAACATCTTGGCCGTTTGGGTGCCACCTCTTCTGGCTTCAATGCCATCCACCCAAGAATGGGGTGCCCAAGAGGATCTCTGAAATCCAGTTTGGCCCCTGAGGCTGAATAGGGTTTCCCAAACATGCTGACTGGCCTACCTCCTGGAGGTTGGGGGGGGGGGGATGTTGCATGATCTGCTAGGCTGTTACAGCTCTGAAGATACTCAACCCCGTTTTCACAGCAGTGGGCTTTTCTCCACACCCAACTCACTGCTGAAGGAACCCACCAAGGAGCAGAGGTAAAGCCTACCTTGAGTCTGGTGCTGGTGCATTCAGGCAGGAGGTTCTTGCAGCTTTTGTGGACACTGACTGCGCAGTCTTGAGGAGGAAGAAGAAAAAAGAATGGAGATGCAGACTTCCCCACGCATGCATGCTTCTCTGTGCTCTTATGGAAACCTGACAGCAGTTCTAGATGGCCATTAGGATGCCAAACCAACTTGCCCTTACAGGGCTCACAGAGAAAGAGCAAACGCGCCACAATAGCCATGCAAAGCTAGGTATAATGGTTAGAGGGCTAGAGCAGGACACACAAGACTCAGGTTCAAAAGACCCTAGCCACTATGAGGTTGAACTAGTTTTTTTTTTGGGGGGGGGAGGGGGGAAATCTAAGCCTGATCTACTTCACAGGGTTGTTGTAAGGATCAAGTGGGAAAGCAAAGAGCCAGACTTGCTACCTTGCTGTCACTGAGTACAGAAAAGTGACTCAAGCAAATAACTGTGCACCACTGGGCATTCCTGTATGTCAGAGAGTTTGACCTGATGGCTTTTCAGGTCTCTTCCAACTCTATGACTCTATGACCAAGGGCAGGAACATTGCCTGACTGGTTCTGCCCACAACTCCCTCCATGACAATCATTTTTGAAAAAAGGGGGCACTTCCAACTGCTGCACCGAGGGCTAATCCTCTAGCAGCTTCATGGGGGAATAATCTGGGCCCTGCAAGATGACCCTCCCTTGAAGAGAGATGCTGCAGTGCCAGGCTTCAAGGGCTGCTGTTTTTCCAGAAAAAACAGAACCACATTATATAATTCACATAAGATGCAGCCCAACAACAGAACAAACGGCCTCTCTCACACCCCAGGATATCCGCATGCCATGTCCTCACCACAAACAGGCCGAGCGGGCCAAAGGGTGAAGATGAGCCAGGGTAGGGCTTGCTTTAACACCCCTCTGCCACCCCACAGCAGTCAGCGAGAACCTGGCAAGAACAGTGACTTTGGACAGCACACCAGGTTTTTTGGGGGGAGGGGTTGGGGAATGGGGGCTGCCATGAAAAAGGTCACATTATTGTTTTTAAATACATACAAGCCCAACCTTGAGAAGAAGAATATGACAGCTCAGGTGTTCAGAGCCCTGTGCTCGCTTAAAAGAGAAGGCACATTTCCCTGGTCACTTGCACCCAGTGATTTGGAAGTGGGAGGACAACAAGAGGTGGTTTTCCTTGAGCTCACAGCAGGAGGAGAAGCAACAGCAATTTAGGATGTGAGGGTGGCACCCCAGATACACAGCCAAAACACAAAAATCAGTGCCTGCTTACTCCAAGAAAAGAGAGCTGCTTCCTTTCCTGGGGCAAGCTGACCGAGATGATGATGGAGCTCCATCATCACAGCTACTGATGACGCCACCCAAACCCATCTTTTCAGCAAAGGAGCATCCCAGTTTACAAGGCAGTGAAGACTGGGCAGTGACATCCACAGTGCCCTCCCTATGCCAAGGCACAAAGAGAACAGGCCACTGAAGAGACACTCCCCTTGCAACTATAAGCATGCTGGAGATGTTATTTCCTGGGACCCTGAGCTCCAGTGCCTCAAAAATCCTTACATATGGGGTCTTATCTGGCTTAAGAAATAGGCTTTTGGGATCGTGCTAATGATCATAAATGCAAATCACCAGGAGTTACATGATTTCAATCTCAAAGATTTTCCCAGCCTTTTCAGCCACCACTCCCAGCAGCACACCCAGTCTGCCACCCCCCCAAACACACACCCACTTTAGCTTCCCTCCTGCCCCTTCCCCTGACAGCAAGCTATAGACTGCAAGCCCCCATCACAAACCCACAGCCCGCAATGCTCCACAAACAGTGGCTGAGAGACTGGCAAGGGCACACCTCACCCTCTGGGTTGCCAACCCCAGAGGAACTTTAGGTTTACTTCCTGGTCTCCAGGGCCATGGGCCAAAAACACAACAAAATAGTCCTCCAATTCACACCTTTCAGGACCCTGTGAGGATATTTTTAGTACCAAAATAAACGTAAACCCCCCCAAACTTGTAGTGGAGAGGCTTGCAGTTGGGGCCCTCCAACATCACCACGGGGGATTCACTTCATTTCACCCAATTCCTATGACAGCTCCTTTTTCCTGACAGAGTGCTATCCTCACCTTTTGACTTCTCTTCTCTGGCTTGAACACGTTCTGACCCAAACCAGCCGCCGCAGGTAGTCTGAACAAGTTTGAAAGGGAGCAGAGGAGGAGAGAGCAGGAACTCCAAGGCAGAGGCATGACCTCACCCTGAAAGGTATTCAGAGCATCTAGGAAGCAGAAACACCGAAAAAGCAGAAACCAACCCATCCTGCCTCAGAGCACCACTTCTCTCACATTTATCTTCGGGGATAGGTTTCAGCTACAAGCAGACACAGGGAATGTCACAGTTCACTTCTGATCCTCTTGAATCCCCAAAACACTTAGTACTAAAGAGAACTAGCAATGGATGCCTAAAAGGTGAGGCCAAGCAGCCAGCTAAACCAAAAGGCCTGGCACTGGCCCACAATGGAGCCAGCAGGGGAAAAGCCATCCCTTGCCGGAGGGGATAAAAATCCTACACGGTTGGCCCTCCATATCCACAGATTCTTCATCCATGGATTTAACCATCCACAGCTTGAAAATATTTTAAAAATATATGAATTCGAAAAAGTAAACCTTGATTTTGCCATATTCTATAAGAGACACTATTTTACTATACCATTATATTTAATGGGGCTTGAGCATCCATGGATTTTGGCATCCACAGGGGGTCCTGCAACCAAACTCCAGCAGATACCAAGGGTCTTCTGTACAATACTCATTTCCAGGTACTGCAAAGGGCATTAAAAGCCAAGGAGAACATTAAAGATGCCACGCCTCAGCACATCATTAAAAATGTATTTGGAAGAGGGAAGTTTTCAAGAGGAAGGAAGAGTTTTCAAAACTCTTTCCAAGGGAAGTGTTTTCAAAAAAGGTGTAATATAAAGGTATCTTTAAGGACACAAATTTACATGTCCTAAAAATGATGTAAACAGCTCACTGCTTCTAAGAATCAAGTTTATCCCCCCCCCTCGGATTTTATGACCCTATGTCTCCCCCAGAGTCAACATGGTTAAAAAAGAGAAATTGTCTCTGCCTACATGGATACCCCTTCGTACCTGACAATATTGGACCTTTGTACCTGTCATTTTAACTGATATCAACAACAACAACTACAACAGCATCTTGACAAAATGTAGGCCTATGACTTCTTTCTTTCTTTCTCCTGTATGATCTTTAACATCTTTGCCTGATGAAGAAGCAAGTGGAACTTTGAAAGTTTGCAACATATATTTCACGCATTTTTGGTTGGCCCAATAAAGGTATTGCTGATTTGTGGATACTGGATTTTATTGTACTGTACTTAACTGTCATGTTTAGCTAAAACAAGCTATATTAAAAACAACTACCCTGCAACACTCGAAGGGCTAATGTGTAACTGAGCATTCAACCTGACAACTCAGATATTTCACAACCCTCAAGGTTTAATTCCTCCCTTGCCCTAAAGAGTTACTTCTAG
>NW_024804011.1:5784-6105 GCF_019175285.1 Sceloporus undulatus | reverse complement strand
GGGGGGGGGGGTCCGGACCCCAAGATCCCCCCCCCGGCTTTTACTTGTATTTTACTTGATGCTTTTACTTGTATTTTATTGTTCTTTCCTTGTAAGCCGCCTTGATCATGCAATTGGAAAGGCGGGGTAAAAATAAAAATTATTATTATTATTATTATTATTATTATTATTATTATTATTATTATTATTATTATTATTATCCCTGCTGCCTGTTACAGACTGCCAAAATAAAGCTGCTTCGGGTCTCTTTGGAGGTATGCTATTTAAATGATGTATGCATCCTAAGTATCCAGAAGCTGCACCAAAAGCTGCACTCTGGTG
>NW_024804011.1:0-5684 GCF_019175285.1 Sceloporus undulatus | reverse complement strand
TGTAAGCCGCCTTGATCATGCAATTGGAAAGGCGGGGTAAAAATAAAAATTATTATTATTATTATTATTATTATTATTATTATTATTATTATTATTATTATTATCCCTGCTGCCTGTTACAGACTGCCAAAATAAAGCTGCTTCGGGTCTCTTTGGAGGTATGCTATTTAAATGATGTATGCATCCTAAGAATCCGGAAGCTGCACCAAAAGCTGCACTCCGGTGCTTAGGAATGGAGTGTGGCTTTGGTGTGACCTCCGGACTCTTAGGACCCATGCATCATTTAAATAGCATACCTCCAAAGAGACCCGAAGCAGCTTTATTTTGGCAGTCTGTAATGCATCACTCATAGACTGCACCATGAACATTCATGCTACATTCTCCAAAAATCATAACAGGATAATATCTTTTTTAGGAGAAACTAAAATGCCACAAAGAAGCAAGTAAGCATATTCGATTTTCTGGAGTCTTCTCTGAGATGAATGTTGACTAAAAATAGGGAATGGGGGAGAAAGAACTATTTTTGACATTGGAGTCCCAAACTCTGCAGAATATGCATATCTTGAGGTAGAACATGAGAGATCTGCACAAGGGAAACTCAGGTCCAATCCAAAATGAGATGAAATGTGTTTCTGCATTGAATGTGTAGGGTGTTTTTTTTTAATGCAGTTTGGAATTCTTTACAATTAAGAGTTCTTTCTATGGAGAGCTTTGAAATCATTTGCAGCCTGCTGTCACACATTTAGGAAGCATTCTGCAGGTAATATCTATTGTAAGATGGTACTTGAAACCTTTTTAATCTTTGCCAGTCACAGCTGCATGGTTGAGTTTCAGCTCATATCACCTGAGGAAACAAAGAAACTGTTTGGGAAACTCCCTACTATGCTATGCTCACTCAGACTTCTTGGCATTGAAGTCTAAAATTCAAAATAGTTTGGTTTCTTTTCCTATGTGTCACCATGTATAACAATCAACCATCAGGTCTACTGAGTATTCTTTGGCCAGCTTAACCTACTTCACAGGGGCATTGTGAAAATAAAATGAAGACAGGAAGGAAACATGGCACCACCTTGAAATTTTAATTCTATCTATCTATCTATCTATCTATCTATCTATCTATCTATTTCTCTTAATATGGCAGCCCACAATATGAGGTAAAACACTACAGTTCAAATAATAGATACAAAAGTTTAAAAAACAATGAATCATATGAAAAACAGTAATTTGAAACAATTTTAGAAGGCTGTTAAGATATAGTAATAATGATAAAGTACCGCACACTCCAGTTGAAAGGTTTTCTGCAAAAGACAGTTAACACTCAAAGGCCTGGGTAAATGGAAAAGTTTTCACATGCAGGAAGGCAAAGAGGAGTGAGAGGGGTGCCAGTCTAGCTTCCCATGGGAGGAAATTCCACAGTCTGGATGCAGCCACTGAGAAGACTCTCCTGTGTCTTCACTAAACGTGCCAGGGAGGGTGATAGGACAAAGAGAAAGCCCTCCAAGAATCTATCCAACGTACTAGGAGATACACTCTTTCAAATAGTCTGAGACTAAGCTGTATAGGACTTATAGGCCATAACCAGTACTTTGAATTGTGCCTGGTAATGAATGGCTAGCCAACAAAGTGATTTCAACAGAGCAGTTACTGTGGACCCTTGGTATCTGCTAGGATTTGGTTCCAGTACCCTCCATGAATACCAAAATCTGTGGATTCTCCAGTCCCATGATATACAATGGCATTATAAAATGGTGTATATAAAAATGGCAAAATCAAGGTTTGCTTTTTGGATTATTATTTATTTTCAAGCCATGGGTGGTTGAATCCATGAATGCAGAATCCATGGATACAGGGGGCAGACTGTATATGTTTTCTGTAAGATGGGGCAAAGGTAGGATATTCACTTTAATAAATAAGGTTGCATCCATTTTACCATATTCAAGTGAAGGAACGGCTTCTGTCAGCAGAACAGAAGGACTTGGTTCACCCTTCACCTCACAATCCTTGTCTGCCCTCCAAATCTTCCCTAGTGGGTTTGGACCTTCTGGAGATGTCTTCAAGGAAAACAAGGGGAGGGGAAAGTCCCACTGCACAGGTGGATGTCACTCAATGTTTATATGTGATACTATTGTAAAGTGACTATGGTGTATAAATACTGTACATTCAATGATTTATGCATGGATGAATGAGTGCTAAATAGGTGTATCACACTAAGAAGGTATGTCTACAAGGGCAAAAATTGGAGCCAAAAGGACTTTCCCTTTCTACTGATCCATTGAGTTATGTGACTGACTCATCTCTGCTCACTCTATAAAATCAGATAAGTCCAGACGATACGTCCAGATCATCTGAGGGGACCAGCTCTGACCACTGTTAGGTGAGTCAATGCCCCTGGTTTGGGAGAATAAACAGGAAATGAAAAAGTAAAAGCAAATTACATTGCATAGCTAGCTGGAGCTTGTCATAATATTTTTTGTTGCAAACCACTTTGAGGAAGCAGATATAATATAAAAATGAAAAGTGGCACAAAATATTGTTAACTAAATAAATAATAAATGACTTGGGGATGTATGAGCCGAAATAGCAGGGATCTTGTTTCAGATGTCAGCTGGGTGAAGGAACAGATGGATATGCAGATATTTTTGGAAGGGTGTGATTCAGAAAGTTTAAAGGCTTGTTCTTGGATTCATTCATGGATAAATTTAAAAGGGGTATGTACATGTACATGAGCATTTGTTGTCTCATTTTCGTATACATGTATGTATTCAAGTCCCATGAATTTTGTAGGGTTTTCTTAGAGAAGGAATATTCAGAGGCAATTTTGCCAGTTTCTTCTTCTGAAATATAACCTACAGCACCTGGTATTTATTGTTTGTCTCCAATGACTGACCCTGCTTAGCTGCCGACATCGGATGGGATCATGTGTCTTTAGGGCACTGGTTTTTTAACCTGTGGTCCACGGACCCCTGGGGGACTGTGATGTCTCTGGAACCCAAGGGAGGCCTGCTTGCCCTCCTTACTTCTTTCTCAGCCTGCTTGCCTTTCTTGCCTCTTTCTCCCCCATCGGGGGTGCACATGGAAACACAGGGGCAATGGAAGGAAGAAGCCTGTGAGGGTGGCCTGGACAAGTGGTGGTGAGAGAAGCCCCCTTCCTCTCTTTTCTGCCAAGCACTGCCACCACTGTCATGTTCCCCAGGGGGGCTCGTGTGCCCTCCTTGTTTCTTTCTCCTGCATCTGGTGCGCACGTGGAGCAAAAGGCAACCCCAGCCATCCAAGTCAAGGTATATAGTAAGTACAATATTTGATGTCCTTTAGGGTTTTAAATCTTGAGTTAAGTCTTGAGGGTCTACAGCAATATTTGAAGGGGGTCCCTAGTAAAGAAAATCACTGCTTCAGGGTATTGCCACACAATAAATGTAAGAGCTATAATTACTAGATGTCGCTTCCAATTTTGTTTCTTTTGAAGCAAAGTAATGTTTGGCTTGGAGAGCTGGCATGGCATAGTGGTTTGAATGCTGGACTAGGACACTGGGAGACCAAGCTCCCGGCTCAGCCATGAAACTCACTGGGCAACCTTGGACAAACCACATGCTCTCAGTCTCAGGGGGAAAGCAATGGCAAACTTCCTCTGAACAAAGCTTGCCAAGAAAACCCCATGACCTTAGGGTTGCAATAAATCAGCAATGACTTGAAGGCACACAACAAGTTTTGCCTTGACCGCCTTACGTTATACAGAGGAAGAAATTTTGCACTGTGAAGCAACTACAAGGGTGCTACCAAACAATGGATAATGAAATAATTAAAGAACTTCTCCTCGAACAGATGATCCTGTGCATTGCCACTGCCACCCCTCATCTCTCTATGATGAACTGCTCTGGGCCATATTGTGTTGGAGGGGATCATGTCATCTCTACAGCTGACCATATAACTATTTGAGTACCATCAATGCTTGTAGCTCTATGTTCTTTTTGGAGAAGGGTGCAGCAGCCAAAGACATGCATGTGAAAAACAGAAGAACAAGGACATATAGAATGCCAAGACTTAGCCATGTTAGCCTAATATATAATGACATGCAACATATAATGCACACTGCGCTCTCCTGATAAAACTGTTAATTGTTTTAGCATTATTAGCAATATTGTCCTCACAACACAGCTTTCAAAGTCTCCGGATGGTGATGTAATGGGACAAGTTGCCAGATTGATGGAGCATGGAGTGGCAATGACGACTGGGGAATTCTGGGGGTCGTTGTTCATAAAGGTAGTTTGTCTAAGTTTTGTTCTCTTGCATCTTGAACGTGAGCTTCATTTGCATAAATCAGAAAAGAAACTTTATAAGGCACAGAGATGAGCGGGTTGACCCCGATTCCTGTAGAAAAAGCCACAGTTAAAGGTACACCGTCGGTGGGGCTTGTTTTAAAAAGGAAGTGTGATGATTCCCTAATTTCCAGTAGTCAAAGACATTTTTATTCAAACGGTCTTTTAATGTATAATTATGTCAGGGTGGCATTTATATGGGGTTTGTGCTATAGATGGGTTTTTTTTAACTTCTGCATATTTTTAATGTCATTTTATATTGTTTTAGTTAATTATTTTTTAAAATATTTTAAACAATTTTATCTGTGAACCACCCTGGGTCCCTTTCTGGGAGAAAGGTGGCATAGAAATGAAATGCATGCATACATACATAACCAGAATGAACAGATGTCCATAACCGCAGAGGAGGTCGAGGCACTGCAAAATGTAAGCCATTGAAGGAAAATGTAGACATTACAAAATAAAAGTTAAAACACTAATATAAATATAAATGCCTGCTTCCTAGTCATGTTCAAATGAAAGACAATTTGGAATTCCTCCTGGACAGAAGGCTGAAGGCTGAAATGTAGGGCTTGTCACGGAAAATAAGGACCTCTGGTCACCCTGTTCATAACCCTAAGGAAATGGGAGAGAGGATGAGAGGGAAGTAGCCATATTTCTTGGAGCAAAAAACAATTGAAAGTGCCATGGCATCCAAAAGATTAACAAATTATGATAGGCTAATGACCACTGTTGTTGGATGACTGGAAGGCCCGGAAAGCAGGGTCAGTTCTCCCATTAGCCAGAGTGAGGAGGCTGTCTCAGACAATTGCTTTTAGGTGTAAATGCAAGGGCAACAAATGGCTATTTGTTTAAAATTCTTTTCTTGTGCTCCAGAGGTGAGGAGAAGTCTTTGTGGGATCTCCTGTGTTATGTGCTAAAACAACATTCTTTAAGTATCGTGTACATTGATTTGAGTAGGTGGCCCCATTTGCTGCTCTGTTTCGGGCATCAAAATGTCCTGCTTTTCTGAGCAGTCAACACAGAGAACCCTTCATTTGGACAAAATGGTTGACTTTGGCCTCATTCATACTGGCATAAAAGACCTGGAAGGAACTGGGCTGATTCGGATGCCCCTCCCCCGAATCGCTCCGTTAGCAAGTGCCCACTACAAATTTTAAATCGAATGCATTCTGTGTCTACTGGCGAGGTGGCCGCTGTCAATCAAGCGATCGTCATGGTGACGTTTTGCAGGGGCATCGGAAAGTGTCCTCCCCCTCCTCCCTTTTTTTAAAGAGCCGGGCACAGGGTCAATTTTTTATAAACATGTGGGCATTTGGGTCAGATCTGCCCCTGTCCCAGGCAAAGGATGGAATTGTCATGCATTTTTTT
>NW_024804010.1:0-6111 GCF_019175285.1 Sceloporus undulatus | reverse complement strand
CTTGAGACCGTGTGCTCATTGCTGAAGGGGTGGAGCTTCTGTGAGTCCCATCTGTGAGTCACAAGGGGGCGGAGCTAGCAGACTAGCTTTATATACCATCTTCCAGAGCCGTGCGCCGAATTTTAGTTTTAGTTTTCTTTAACTCAACAACTCTACTCAAGTGGCATCAGGTTAGAATCAGATATTGAAATAGAACCTTGCCTTTAAGTATCAGATAGCAGCCAGTACATTCCTTTAAAGAAGTATTCCCAGTAGATTGACTGTTATAGTCATTACTAAAGACTTTGCAGTATGGACAACGAGGGATCTGCTGTAGTCACCTGCAACTCTTGTGGGATGTTTCTCTTCTTGCCCACAGAAGTCGAGAACTTCACATGCACCAAGTGCAAGTTGGTAGCACTCTTGGAGGAGAAAGTGCAGCAGCTGGAGTCAAGAGTAGCTACACTTCAGCATATTAGGGAACAAGAGGATTTCCTGGACACAATAGAACTAACCATCTTGGATGAGTACCATGCAGAGGAAGATGCTAGGGTGGAAGAGGTCACTTGCTATACACAGGAGGCAGACAGCTGGAGGAATGTCACAAAGAGAAGTAAGCCAAGAAGGAATTGTTCGGGGAGCTTGCAGCTAGAGAATCGATTCGAAGCTCTTTCCCTTATCAAGGAGGATGAAGAAGAGCAGCATGGACAGACTTCAGGGACAGAGCAGGGGAGCCTGAGAGTCCCACCCGAGGGAACAGTCGCTGCTAAGCCTCGGAGGAGGCGTGTGGTCGTAGTGGGGGACTCCTTACTGAGGGGTACAGAAGCAGTGATATGTAGGCCTGACAAGATGTCTCGAGAGGTGTGTTGTCTTCCAGGTGCAAAGATCCGTGATGTGACAGAGAGGCTGACAAGACTGGTCAAGCCTACTGACAAATACCCCTTCCTTTTGGTCCACGTGGGAACTAATGATACTGCAAGACACAGCCTTCAGAACATCAAAAGGGATTAGGAGGCGCTTGGTAGGAAGCTGAAAGGAATGGATGTACAGGTTGTCATCTCGTCTCTTCTGCCAGTTGAAGGGCATGGTCCAGGAAGGGAGAGGAAAATAGCGGATGTGAACAACTGGCTTCGCAGATGGTGCCGCCGAGAAGGATTTGGATTCTTCGATCATGGGCTGCGGTTCCATGAGGAGGGACTTCTTGCAACAGACGGGTTGCATCTCACGCCAGTTGGAAGAAATGTTTTTGCCAACAGTCTCAAGAACTTGATCAGGAGGGCTTTAAACTGAGTTCCGAGGGGAAGGGAGACAATATTAAGGAAGGCGAAAGGGATGGCGAAAATAGTCAAACTGACATAGAGGAGACAAGGCAAACAGTGCAAGGACCCAACAGTGGGAGGCAAAAAAACTTGCACAGGCAGCAAGTAAAAGGGAACTATGGTCTGCGATGTCTCTACACTAATGCACAGAGCATGGGAAATAAGCAAGATGAACTCGAACTCCTAGTACAACAAAGCAAATATGATATAATAGGCATCACTGAAACCTGGTGGGATGAGTCTCATGATTGGAATGTGGAAATAGAGGGGTATAACCTTATTAAGAGAAATAGGCCAAACAGGAAAGGAGGAGGAATAGCACTATATGTCAGAGATATTTACACCAGTGAAGAGATCCAGGACATCAATCATGGAAGCCAGGTGGAGAGCATCTGGGTAAAAATTAAAGGGGAGGGAAACAACAAGGATGTTACGGTGGGAGTCTACTACAGACCCCCAAGTCAGACGGAAGAATTGGATGATATCTTTCTAGAACAGATGACCACACAGTCAGAAAAGAGAGATGTAGTAGTGATGGGCGACTTCAACTATCCTGATATTTGTTGGAAGTCAAACTCAGCAAAATCCTCAAGGCCTAGCAAATTCCTCACTTGCCTGGAAGACAATTTTATGGTCCAAAAGGTGGAAGAGGCAACAAGGGGGTCAGCTATTTTAGATCTGATCCTAACCAACAAGGATGACTTGGTTAATGGGGTGCAAGTGGTGGGATCATTAGGTGGAAGTGACCATGTTCTCCTGGAGTTTGTAATACAGTGGAAAGGAGAAGCCAGGCATAGTCAGACACGCATCCTAGACTTTAGGAGAGCGGATTTCAGTAAACTTAGAGAAGTATTGAGGGCCATTCCATGGTCAGAAATACTAAAAGATAAAGGAGTTCAGGACGGATGGGACTTTCTCAAAAGGGAGATACTGAAGGCACAATTTCAAACAGTTCCAGTGAGAAAGAAAAACGGGAGGTGTCTCAAGAAACCAGGATGGATGACTAAGGAACTTTCAACCGAGCTAAGTTTGAAACGGAACATGTATAAGAAATGGAAAAAGGGGGAAATCACAAAAAAGGAATTCAAAGAAATAACAGCCATGTGTAGGAGTAAAGTCAGAAAAGCTAAAGCACAGAATGAACTCAGGCTTGCTAGAGAGGTTAAGAACAATAAAAAGGGCTTTTTTGGATATGTCCGCAGCAAAAGGAAGAAGAAGGAAACGGTAGGGCCACTGCGTGGAGAAGATGGCAAAATGCTAACAGAAGACAGCGAAAAGGCAGAATTACTCAACACTTTCTTTGCCTCAGTCTTCTCAGAAAAGGCAAAGGGTGCTCAACCTGAGGATAATGGAGCAGAGGACAGGATAGGGGCATTTCAGTACAGAATAAGTAAAGAGATAGTAGAGGAACACCTTATTAATCTAAATGAATTTAAGTCTCCGGGACCAGATGAACTCCATCCAAGGGTATTAAAAGAACTGGCAAATGTAATATCGGAGCCATTGGCAATAATCTTTGAAAACTCCTGGAAAACAGGAGAGATCCCAGCAGACTGGCGGAGGGCAAATGTTGTCCCCATCTTCAAAAAGGGGAAAAAAGAGGATCCCAACAATTATCGTCCAGTTAGTCTGAGATCAGTACTAGGAAAGATTCTGGAGCAGATCATTAAACAGAGAGTCTGTGAACATCTAGAAGGCAATGCCATCATCACAAAAAGTCAACATGGGTTTCAGAGAAACAAGTCATGCCAGACAAACCTGATCTCTTTCTTTGATAAAATTACCAGCTTGGTAGATGAAGGGAATGCTGTGGATATAGTATATCTTGATTTCAGTAAGGCCTTTGACAAAGTTCCCCATGACATTCTTGCAAACAAGCTTGTAAAATGTGGGCTAGACAAAGGAACTGTTAAATGGATCTGTAATTGGTTGACCGGCCGAACCCAAAGGGTGCTCAACAATGGCTCCTTTTCATCCTGGAGAAAAGTGACCAGTGGGGTCCCACAGGGCTCTGTCCTGGGCCCAGTGCTATTCAACATCTTTATCAATGACCTGGATGACAGAATTGGAAGCATACTTATCAAATTTGCAGATGATACCAAATTAGGGGGAATAGCTAATACCCCAGAGGACAGGATCAAGATTCAAAATGACCTGAATAGACTAGAAAGCTGGGCCAAAGCTAACAAAATGAAATTCAACACGGAGAAATGTAAGGTATTGCACTTAGGGCGGAAAAATAAAATGCACAGATATAGGATGGGTGACACCTGGCTGAATGAAACTACGTGTGAAAGGGATCTAGGAGTCCAAGTAGACCACAAGTTGAACATGAGTGAACAGTGTGATGCGGCAGCTAAAAAGGCCAATGCTATTTTAGGCTGCATCAATAGAAGTATAGTGTCTAGATCAAGAGAAGTAATAGTGCCACTGTATTCTGCTCTGGTCAGGCCCCACCTAGAATATTGTGTCCAGTTCTGGGCGCCACAATTCAGAAAGGACATTGAGAAACTGGAGCGTGTCCAAAGGAGGGTGACAAAAATGGTGAAGGGTCTGGAAACCATGCCCTATGAGGAACGACTTAGGGAGCTGGGGATGTTTAGCCTGGAGAAAAGAAGGTTAAGAGGTGATATGATCGCCCTGTTTAAATATTTGAAGGGATGTCATATTGAAGAGGGAGCAAGCTTGTTTTCTGCTGCTCCAGAGAACAGGACCCGGAACAATGGATGCAAGCTGCAGGAAAAGAGATTCCACCTGAACATTAGGAGGAACTTCCTGACAGTTAGGGCTGTTCGACAATGGAATGCACTCCCTCGGAAGGTGATAGAGTCTCCTTCCTTGGAGGTCTTTAAACAGAGGCTGGATGGCCATCTGTCAGGGATGCTTTGATTTGGATTTCCTGCATGGCAGGGGGTTGGACTGGATGGCCCTAGTGGTCTCTTCCAACTCTATGATTCTATGATTCTATGATAAGTAACAGTCAAAACTACTTAGCTGGCTCACCCTTGGGTGAAAAAAAATGGGCAGAAAAGAGGCATAGGGGCTACAAAGACAGTTCTGGACCAGTCCTAATGGTTTTCAGATGCTAGAAACAGCTCAGTGGCAGCAAGAGTCTTTTTGATCTTAAATTATTGGGTTCCATAAACTTGCAGTGATTCTGTCTTGACTAATGCTTCCCAATTATTCCAATAAAGCTGGCAAGAGAGCCGTCAACCATATTCAGTACCAGTGCTTTCTAGTATTGATTCACTTGTAAATACGGTATCTGCTGGAATTTGATTCCACGACCCTGTGTGGATACCAAAATCAGGGGATGCTCAGTCTCCATTATATACAGTGGGGTAGTACAATTGTATCACTTATATAAAATTGCAAAATCATCATTTGTTTTTTGGAATTTATATAATTTTTAAATATTTTCATGCCATGGATAGTTGAATACATGGATAAGGAGGTCTGATTGTCTATCTCATTCAAAGCAAAGGGGTTTATTTATACATCAACATATTTAGGACCAGGCTGCGGAATTCCTGTATTCTTTCATCTAAACTACAAGTGGACAAACCTGTAGTCTTATCCAATATCATACCTGCAGTTTAGCAGAGACAGCCCTTGTTAATCCTCTGCTGATGCAGTTTCTCAGCTGCTTGTAAAATGTCCCAGTTTTCCTCTCTTCCTACCACTTTCTCTCTTTCCTCAGCTTACTTCTATTGCAAAATGGGTTCAACGTGCAAAAGTAGTTGGTACTCAGTCAACCCGGCGCGGTGGGGGGGCAGAGGAGGGAGCAGAATCCCTAAACTCAATTCATCAATTCCAGAGCTTCTCTGCTTAAAATAGTAGTTTTCTGTGCTCTTCCTAAAAAACAACAACAACACTTTTGCCCTCTTGTTGTTGGCCACTCTTTTTATCACACTTTGATGTGGTTTGACCACATGTGTCCATTTGCATCTGTGAAATGTTGGTGGGTATGAAATATGTTTGGGCTCACCATTGACTATGTTTTGCTATGGCAGGTAGCAATTGCAATTCAAGAACATCTGGAAATCCCGAAACCTAGTTTAAACATATTTTCCTGATCTTATCACAGTTCTTCATACTGTTCATTAACAAAACCAAGCATGGAATCCCATGCACACAAAGAAATAAGTTCCACTGAAGACTAAGGTAGATGCTCTACTGTGCACTGAGTAATAGGGCTTACTGTAGGTATGTTGTTCTGCTTTAATCACTAACCATTGTGGAGCCACTTCTTGCCTCTAGATATTGTTTAATAAACTTGAGGATGAGCTGAGCCCACTTACAAGGAATTCTGGCTCATTCGGATGCTAAGTTCTTGCAAAACCTTGCTATAACTGCCAAGAATACAGTTTAGAAAAAAAATCATTAAATTGTGTATTTTGTAGAACTTTGTTATGAATCACAAGCAAACCAGGAAAAAAAAGATAGATAAACATTGCCTGAAATGGAAACACTGAAAAGCCTTTACAGCAGGGTGGCCAAACTGCAACCTTTGATCCAATTTCAAAAGCCTTCTTGCAAACCATCAATCTGGACCTTTCCTAAGAAAAAAAACGACCCCCCCCCTCCAAAAAAAAAATCAGGCCAAGGAAGGGCAATTTTGATTTAGGAACAAAATGGTTCAGCAACATTTTCTCTGTGCTCTGGCAGAGACTGAACGTTTTACTTTTAGAAATACAACTCTGAGCTGTAGTTCCCAAAAGCAAATTTTCCAAGCTCTGTATTCTCATGCAAAAGATCCAGCACTAAAGGGAAGGAAGAAAGAGTCTGGCGGTTGATCTCACTGGTAAGAGCT
>NW_024804009.1:0-6113 GCF_019175285.1 Sceloporus undulatus | reverse complement strand
ACAGATTATTTTAATCATTCTTTGTTTAATTGTTATTTTAAGGGGGGAGGGAACTGTGGCTTTATTTACTTGAGATGTTGTTGCTGGAATTTTTATGTAAGCCGCTCCGATTGTTTGTAGCAGAGAAGCGGGATAGAAATAAAAGTTTTATTTATTTATTTATTTATTTATTTATTTATTAGAAGAGAAAGGATGACACAAGGAATCACCATTTGAAGATGAACTTACACTGTTAGAAAGTGAAATGAAAGTTACACTCAAAGCACTTGGAAGAATTAAATCACCAGGAACAGATGCCATACAAATATAGCTGTTTCAAGATACAGAGTCTTTCAGATAGTCTAAACCTAAAGATATGTGGGGCTTTATCAGTCATGACCAGCACTTAATTGTGCTTGGAAATAAACCAGTAGCCAGTGAAGCTGCTTCAACAAGTGAGTTATAGGCTCCTTATAAGTGGCCCCAGTCAGCATTTTGGCTGCCTCATTTTGAACACGCTTAAGTTTCCAAACAGTTTCCAAAGGCAGCCTTATGTAATATGTGTTATAGTAGTCCAGTGATCTCAAAGTGGGTGGTATGCCCCCTTGGGAGTGGTGGAAAGGTCCAGGGGGAGGTGAGGAGAAAAGGGGGCAGCAGGGGTGGTGGTGAAGGAAAACAGGGGTAGTGGGGGATCAGTTAAAATATTGGTTCACAAAAAAGATAAGGGGAACTGTCGCAGGGCCACAGGGCACACTCCCAACTCCAGGCTTCTTAGTAGGGTCCATGACAGACAATAACTCCAAACAACTTAAAGATAATGCTGAGTACTTTTGATAGAACTAATAATGCCAGCGGAGGCACTGTTACTTCACAGAGTTCCGGTCTTGGGTTACTTCACCCAAATCCTTAGTGTCAGTAAGGTCTTACAGGTCTTCTTTGGGGTCTAGGCACTCCCCCTGGGGGCAGGCCAGTAACAGCCCTGAAGGTCCCAATGGAACACTCCCCTTGAGCAATAACCCAACCTCAAACCTCTCTCAGAAGAGCTTGGGGTTGCATTGTGGGGATGGGCAAACTCCAACAGGAGACCCTCCTCTCCCGAGTGTCTCACAGCTTCTTAATCTTCCCTCTCTAGCCAGCAAAGTCCTCCCCTCTTGGCTAAGCCCCCTGGCTTGCCAAAATGCTGGCCTTTTCCCCTATACATGACTGCCTCACCGCCTTCTCTTCCACTCACGCCCTCCTCCCCGACCGCCTCTCCCTTTTCCCTTTTATATGCCAGCCCCTCCCTTGTAGGGCCTGCCTGCTGGGGTCTTCCCTTCTCTCCTTTCACCCCAGGGATTGCTGGGCCTTGTAGTTTCCAGTCAGAGTTCTCCCTTTGTAGCACCTTTCTGGGACAACCCTCTTCTGTCTCTCTCACGTCCTTCTCCTTGTTACAGGAACAAACAGTCTTTAGGACCATGGTGGGGATGAGGGTTGTATGAAACTTCTTAAAATCACCATGAAGCCACATTTCATCTAGTTGTATCTCCAGCTCTTCACCTGCCCACATGAGCTCACTCTCTTAGCTGCCTCTCACTAGTAGTGGCAGGAAACTCTTGGAAGGCATGAACAGATGATATCATTTATGTGGCTTGTAGCAGCACCATTTTGGGACAGACTGACTGAAGTAGGGAGAGAACATGACAGTGGGGAAGAATCAGCAGCAAAAGTCCCTGCTTAAGCTTTCTGTACTCCAGTCTGCTCCTGCAGGTTGTTTTTAATTTGCAGTAGTACACTAGACCTAATACCAACATATTGTCATCAGGGGTTGGGTTGTTGCCCAAGAGGAACAATTCAAATTGAAAAAGAAGAAACAGAGGTGGAAAAAATTAGTGCAACAGGGAACAAAACGTCAAATTTCAAAATTATACAAATTATTAATAAATGTTGAGATGGAAGGGGAATCAATTAAACAATACATGATCAGATGGGCACAGGATATCGGAAAACCAATTTTAATTGAAGATTGGGGAAAAACTGGAATAAAAGAATAAAACATACATTAAGCTATGACATAAAACACTCATATTACAAAATTCAATACAGATGGTACCTCAAACCTGAAAAACTAGCAAAAATTTACAAAAATACAAAAGGCACATGTTGGAATTGTCAAAAAAAAAAAAAAGAAAGAAAGAAAGAAAGAAAGAAAGAAAGAAGGCACCATGATTCACATGTGCTGGGAATACCAACGTGCAAAAAAGTTCTGGTCCACAATCCATAAAGAAATGCAAAAGATGATAAATATCAAGATAGATTTTGAACCCTCACTATTCATATTGGGGATGACCAACAAAGAACAAGAATTCAAAGCAGGGAAAATTATATTTTATTTATCCTCAGCTGCACGACTAACACTGGTGAAAAAATAGAAAAACAAGGAGGAACCCACAAAAGAAGAATGGATTTAAAAAATCTATGAGATACTGGAGATGGATAAACTGACAATATTATTGAGAGACGGTAATATTAACCAATTTAATAAAGACTGGTCACTGGTACTAAACTATCTCTCAAGAGAAAAAGGTGAGAAAAGTGTAATTGATTTCAAGGAATAGAAATGTAATTTAAATCTCCTGTATATATTTACATATAATTAAATTTATGGGTAAATATGTGAACGCTTTATACCAAAAATTTTAGGAATAGGGGCATGCAAAACAGTTAACGTAAAAAAAGGGGGGGAGTAATATATATACACAAAGATATGAATAGTAACACTCACAAAGGAAAATCGGAAAGTCAAATGTGTTAAAATTAATATTCACAGTAAAGGAAGGGAAGTATTTTTTTATTTTAATGTCTATATGTAAGTAAGTTATTTTTCTTTTCTAATTTTTATTTGAAATGTATCCTGTGTTTTTTGTTTGCTTGTTTGTTTGTTTGTTGTTATGTAAATGGTGTTTCAGTTTGTTGTTTGTTTTTTAAATAAATAATAAAACATGTAAGTATGCTAGTCATTTTTATTTAAAATAATTAGAAAAATAATGCCAAAAAGTTAAAAGCTTTCTCTGTGAAATAACAAATAGCTTTGTCTACAGATAAAGTAATTCTAAGTACACAATAAAGGTTTTTTTCTGGCAGTGGAATATCAATTTTGGACAATCCACAAAGCATTTCTGCTGCTTTTTCAAAAGGGTCTTTGCTTCTCTGCATCATGCTTCAGGATGTGTACACATACTGAATTTTGTAGACCGTTGATCTGTGAACAACCCTGATCTCACTATAGCAGTCCTACTTAGATTCTGAGTGAGGGTGAAGAACTAACTCAGTTATGAGTGTGATTGTGTGTAAATAATATACTGCAACTTCTCTTTGTACACATGAAAGTGAGGCTGATATCTTATGCATGAAAAATAAACAAGAATATTTTGCAAGTCAAGTTTATAAGGGAAGAAACGGAAAGGATTAGCAATAATGAAAGTCTGGAAAGGCTGATACTGTGGAAAGCAAGTTAACAGCAGGTCTAGATTTTGAAAAAAACAGGGGTATTCTTTTTAAACTGCTAGAGGAAGTGGCTGCAAAATTTAGTGCTAATGTTCCTTACAGCAATTCATGTCCTTTGGAGCTTTGGCTCTATATAGCTGCAATTGACACCATGTATATGTTTGTTTCTTTGTTTATAACATTCATTTATGTAGTATTTCAGCCTACCAGGGAACCTGAGGCAATATACAAAAGGTAACAACGTTGTTTAAAACATTAAATATATAAAATAAAATCTTTATGTAAAAAAAATGGGGTTGAATGTGCTATTAAAAAAGTGAGAGTAGCTATCCCAAATATTGTGGACCAAAGGACAAGCAAAATAATACAGTTTTATCTGAACCTTCAGAGATTTGAGAGGATTGGAGCCAGCTTGACTTCCCTCAGAAGGGAGTTGTAGAGCCAGAGAGCTGTTACAAAGAATGTCAGACATATTTGCCAACCTACCTCTGTGGGTATCAGGCAGTGTAAAAATAGGGCCTTCACTGAGGGTCACAGGCTTTGAGAAGGCCCAAATGGACATTGCCTCCGCACTAGGAATGAAAACAGGACAATAAAGTTTGATCAACACATAGGATTAAATTTATTTAAAACCATTTGTAATGAGAAACTCAGCTACGCCAACATCAAACAGTGTAGTCACAAACTTCATCCTATAAGGGCATTTGGAGAGCGGATCACCTTAGCTCAAAGGTGTGTATGAGTCAAAGCCCCATCCCATCCCATCACAGCCAAATTCCCAAACTGGATACATGAAATAAAGGTCCTACCTGGTGGGCCACAGTAAAGTTGGTTAGTTCTTGTCCCTATCAACCTCTTTGTCCCACAGATGCATACCCAAAAGAAAGACTCTTTCCTGGACAGCTTTGAAGATACCCCCAGGTGACAGATCCTTCATCATGTGATGTTTTGAACATTGAGTGTAGGACATGCTCTGCTTCACAGAAAACAGCTATTTTTAAGTGTAATTAGTGACAGAAGTTTAACTAGAGACAGTGGCATCACAACCCCAGTGTCACTTGGTGATGGGGGGGGCATGGCCGCCAGTGGACAGGGCCAAAAGGCTGTGCTTAAAACTTTGGCAGTGACAGTAGCCTTCATACAAGAAGACTGCTGCAGGGGACTGCAAAGGAGTGAAAGAGGAGGAGGAGGAGGAGGAGGAGGAGGAGGAGGAGGAGTCTGGGCCAATGAAATCATGATGTGTTCCCTCCCTAACCTCCTCTATGAATCTGCCTTTTTCCTCTGTCTTGGTTTGTTTAATGAAAAGTCCTCCTCCCCTCCCCCCCCCCCCCCCCACAAGGGTGTGCTCAGCCTGGAATTTCCAAGCATGGAGTTTCATTGGCTGGACTGGACCCAAGCTCCTCCCATCTTTCCTTCCAAATCTCACCCTTATGCTCACTAGCTTGGTTTCTTTCTGGTTCTTGCATGCACATCTGCACACACAGATGCTACTTTCTCTAGCCCTCACCTTTTCTCCACCTCCCCCTAGCCAGCTGGCTCTTCTTTCTTCTCCTCCACCACCAAAACAAAGCCCGATTGTGAAGTGAGGAAGGGTGGGCTGGCATCATAGAGGGGGAAGAGAAAGAATTACATAGAATGGGAGAATGAGGGAGCCACCATTGCAAGAAAACAGTAGTGTTTTCCTGCAGTAGTAGTGGTTCTTGTGGCAGACCTGCCACCACTGCAGGGAAACAGGGCCAGCCGCATTCCCCCCAGTGGTAGGACGGCCTGACCTTGTATCACCCCCCCCTCCTGGGACATCACCCAGTACAGGCACCCCTAGTGACACCACATATTAGAGATAGAATTTCCCACAGGAATAAACACATAACTCAAAGTTTGTCGTGTATATAGAACAAGATACAGGGCTGTGTAAAATCCTGCAAAACCTGAAGTATTTGAACTTATTGAAGAAGCTTCTGTTTCAAAATCAGGTATTAAGTCATATACTTTCCCCTCTGTAATCATTGTTTTCTTCCAAGTTCTCCACACTATCTCATATAATATTTCTCTTGACTATGTTTTTCTGTCACCTTCACCCTAGAGGTGACTGAATTCTAGAAATGAGTGATTGGCTCTCTGCGCAGTATTTGCAAAGAACTCTGCATAAAAAGCAATATGAAAATGTAAGTCCTTCTCAACATGGCATTGTTCTAAATTATGATCCCTCCCTTAATATATTCCATTTTCTTTGTATTTGTATCCCCCCTTTTGAGTGCTACATCTTTCTGCCTCTGTGTCTTACTCCATTCTATCAATCATCCTTTTTGCAGTGTTCTATCATACCTTATTATTCTAAATGGATAGCATTTCTTCTTTCCATGAAATTTTTGACACATAGATTCACACATATATAGTAATAATACATAGCCAATTCAAAGTGACTTTGGATGTTACTAGATGCACCACTGCTGGTTACTTCAACCATCTATATGAATTCTGAGGTGACATGCCTAATTAATTTCATCAGAACCAGTGTAATTTCCAGTAGAGAAGGGTGTGGAAAGGAATATTTCCACCTAAAATATGGAGGAGCTAGTTCCCCCACATTTATAGTTTCAAGGAGAGATAGAGAAGAAGATTTTGAATAAGCATAAACAAAAATGTTCAAA
>NW_024804008.1:1178-6116 GCF_019175285.1 Sceloporus undulatus | reverse complement strand
AAGCTGGAAAATGGTTGGCCTTCAAACTGAAGAAGAAGAAAGAAATGCTGGTGATAAATAAACTAAAAAAGGGTAAAGACTACATCACAGACCAAAAAGAGATTAAAAAACGATCATGGAATATTATGGAGACCTATATAGGAGTAAAAATAACAATGTAAAAGATATAAAAGAATATTTAGACAACACCACTATTGCACCTTTTACACCCCAATAGGGAGAATTGTTGGATCAACCTATTACAATTCAAGAAACTAAAGAAGCCACAAAATCATTAAAATCGGGGAAAGCACTGGGGCCGGATGGGTTCTCTGCCCAATATTACAAAGAATTTGTAGACCTCTTAGCTGAACCTCTGCAACGAATAATGAATAAGATCAAGATTGGAGAACTACCCCACACTTGGGATGAAGCGACCATCACTCTGATTCCAAAAGAGGGATGAGACCACACAACTCCAGCCAAATTTAGACCAATCTCTTTTTTAAATGTGGACTATAAGGTCTTTGCCTCTATATCAGCCAAGTGGCTAAGGAAGTGTCTGGATGAATGGATACACGAGGACCAAAGGGCAGTTAAAAGATAATATTAGATATGTGGTAAACATCTTAGAACATCATGAGGTCCACAATGAGAAAAAACTTGCTCTAGTTTTCTTGGACATAGAGAAGGCTTTCGATAATGTTCAGTGGCCATTGATAAAACAGACATTGGAAAAGCTGGAAATTTTTGGAATGGACTATGGCGATATATTTTAAACAACATGCAAAAATTATTGTGAATAGTGAAAGAACAGACCCCATTGAGATACAAAAGGGAACCAGACAAGGTTGACCCCTTTCCTCCCTCTTGTTTATTATGGTTTTCGAATTGTTATTGCATAATATAAGAAAGGAGGTTAATATAAGAGGAGTTAAAGTAAAAGGTAGCAAATTTAAACTGCATGCGTTTGCAGATGACCTATTAGTATCATTGAGCAACCCATTAGAAGATATATCAGTTCTACAAAAGGAACTAGAGAGATTTGGGAAGACATCAGATCTAAAAATGAATAAGGAAAAACAGTAATTGTAACAAAAAACATGAAAGAGGAAGAAGAAATGGAATTGAAAAAGATTTCTGGTCTCCAAATAAATAAAAAGGTGAAGTATTTGGGTATAGAACTGTCGAAAAAAAGAATACAGATTTATTCAAATTTAATTATAACAAAACTTGGACAAATATTAAAAAGGAAATGAAAAGTTGGATGAACATCAAACTATCGCTATTGGGAAGGATAACGGCAGTTAAAATGACAATCCTCCCTAAATTATTATTTCTTTTCCAGGGTATCCCAATTTTCCAAAACAATTTGGTTTTCTCTAAATGGCAGAAAGATATAAATTATTTTGTGTGGGAAGGGAAGAAACCACGCATAAGATTAAAATATATGCAGGACTCGGTAGACAGAGGAGGTTTTGCATTTCCAAATCTAAATCTGTACTATGAGGCCAGTGGAATGATCTGGCTAAAAGATTGGCTAGAGTTGAAAAACAACCCCTTGTTAAAACTGGAAGGTTCAAACTTAAGATTTGGGTGGCATGCTTTCTTGTGTTACGATAAAGTTAAGGCAAATAAGGATTTTAGAAACCATCTTATTAGAAAAGCCATTTATAGAATCTGGATGAAATACAAGAAGCTGATTTGTAATAAGATTGCAATATGGTGTTCTCCCCATGAGGCACTCTTAAAAACAGATCCATTAAGAAATGAAAACTGGCTGAAATATACAGATCTGGTGAAACCTCTGAAGCAAGCAACATGGGAAATGAAATCGCTAGAGGAACTAAAGAAGATAAACAACTGGTTTATGTATCTTCAACTAAATGAACTGTTTTTTAAAAAAGACCTTAAAAACAGGAGGTAACAAATAAAAAAATCAGATTTGGAGGAAATGATCTGGGCAAAAAAAGGGGCAACAATATCAGCGTTATATAGATGACTTTTGAAATACTATACTGAAAGCGAATTAGTGAAAAAAACAGATATGATTGCATGGGCACAAGATATTGGGAGACCATTGAACCTGGAGCAATGGGAAAGATCTTGGACTAAAAGAATGAAATATACCCTGTGCCAAGATATAAAAGAAAATTGTTATGAATTGTATTATAGATGGCACCTCGCACCTGTGAAATTGTGTAAAATTTATGGAAAACATGATAGCAAATGCTGGAAGTGTGGGAAAAAGAGAGGGACACTATTTCACATTTGGAGGGGGTGTCAAAAAGCAAAAAGAGTCTGGAGAACCATTCGTAAAACAATTAACGAAATATTAAATATAAACTTAGAGAATAAACCTGACATTTATTTGTTAAATATGCTTAATGATGAATTGGAAAAGAAATATGGTTGTGTTCTATTCTATATGATACTATGTGTTGCAAGAATGGTATATGCAAAAGCTTGGAAAAGTAAAATTGTTCCAAAAGTGGAAGAATGGATATTGAAATTGCAGGAAATAATAGAGTTAGATAAACTGTCAAGAAAATTGAGAAATGAAAAAAATGGCTAATTTTTTGGATAAGTGGAAACAGATATTTGAATATATAGAAAACAATTTGGGAAAGCAGACAACTAGCATATTAAAATACTGGTAAAGAAATAAAAAATGAAAGAAACGAATAGTTGTGTGGTAGATGATTCGATAAGTCATAGATGTAAAGATAACAAGATAAAGGGTACAAAGAAGGAGGAGAATGATTTAATTTTTACATTGGTCAACCTATTATTTTGCTTTTCAGATATTAAAGAGCCTTACAGTGGCTAGGCGAAACTCAAAAGCAAAATTGGATCCCCCTGCTCAGCAAAATGAGATTTAAATAAAAACTGACGATATCTTGATATAAGAAACTGAAACTAAGAACAGGGGAAATGCATTTGAAGATTTAACAATTTCCTAAGAATGAGATAGTAAACAGGTTGGACTGTGATAGCAGGAAGTTTTTATGTTTTATTAATACTACATGTATATGCATTGGTATGTAATGCTTCTGATATATGTGGTTATATGTTTTATTGTGTATTTGTTCATGTAATGTTTGTGGTTTTAAAATCAATAAAACTTATTTTTAAAAAAGGGGAAAAAGAATAGACCTTACTGTTAGGAAGTTCCTCCTAATGTTGAGCTGGAATCTCTTTTCCTATAGCTTACTTCCATTGCTCTGGGTCCTAGTCTCTGTAGAAGCAGAAAACAAGCTTGCTCCCTCCTCAATATGACATCCCTTCAAATATTTAAACAGGACTATCATATCACCTCTTAACCTTCTCTTCTCCAGCTCCCTAAGGCATTCCTCATAGGGCATGGTTTCCAGACCCTTCACCATTTTAGTCGCCCTCCTTTGGACATGCTCCAGTTTCTCCACATCCTTTTTGAATTGTGGGGCCCAGAACTGGACACAATATTCCAGGTGGGGCCTGACCAGAGCAGAATAGAGTGGCACTATTACTTCCCTTGATCTAGATACTATACTTCTAGTGATGCAGCCTAAAATCGCATTGGTCTTGTTAGCTGCCGCATCACACAGTTGACGCATGTTCAATTTGTGGTCTACTTGGACTCCTAGATCCCTTTCACACATAGTTTCATTCAACCAGTCATTCCCCCATCCTATATCTTATTTTTCTGCCTTAAGTGCAGTATCTTACATTTCTCCATGTTGATTTTGTTTTGTTAGCTTTGGCCCAGCTTTCTAGTCTATTCAGGTCATTTTGAATCTTGATCCTGTCCTCTGGGGTATTAGCTACTCCTCCTAATTTGGTGTCATCTGCAAATTTCCTATGTATGCTCCGAATTCTGTCATCCAAGTCATTGATAAAGATGTTGAATAGTACTGGCCCCTGGAAAGACCCCTGTGGGAACCAACTGGTCATTTCTCTCCAGGATGAAATGGAGCTATTGATGAGCAATACCTGAAGGATTGAGATTGGCCGATTGTGATCTCAAGATGTTGCTTCTTTCTGAAAGATTGAGAGTGGCCCATTGTGACTTCAGCCTGATTTGCTCCTTAACTGAAGCATTGAGACTGTCCCATTGTGATCTAAGGCTTGTGCTCCTCGCCTGAAGGACTGAGACTGGCTCATTGTGACTTCAGCCTGATGCTCCTTGATGAAGATTGAGACGGTACTATTGTGACTTCAGGTAGTGCTCTTTACTGAAGGATTTAGACTGGCCCCTTGCAACTCAGGCTGATGCTTATTGCCTGAAGGTGGAGGACAGGACTATTGCCACTACAGACTGGTGCTACTTACCTGAAGGATGCAGGCTGTCCTCTGTGACTTCAACTGATGCTCCTTACCTGAAGGATGCAGGCTGTCCCTCTTGTGACTTCAACTTGATTCTCCTTACCTGAAGGATGCAGGCTGTCCTCTTGTGACTTCAATCTGATGCTCCTTACCTGAAGGATGGAGACTGTCTTCTTGTGACTTCAATCTGATGCTCTTTACCTGAAGGATGCAGGCTGTCCTCTTGTGACTTCAATCTGATGCTCCTTACCTGAAGGATCAGGCGGTCCTTCTTTTGACTTCAACCTGATGCTCCTTACCTGAAGGATGCAGGCTGTCCTCTTGTGACTTCAATCTGATGCTCCTTACCTGAAGGATGGAGACTGTCTTCTTGTGACTTCAATCTGATGCTCTTTACCTGAAGGATGCAGGCTGTCCTCTTGTGACTTCAATCTGATGCTCCTTACCTGAAGGATGCAGGCTGTCCTCTTGTGATTTCAAACTGATGCTCCTTACCTGAAGGATGGAGACTGTCCTATTGTGATTTCAACCTGAGACTCCTTACCTGAAGGATGGAGGCTGTCCTCTTCTGACTTCAATATGATGCGTCTTATCTGAAGGATGGAGTCTGTCCTATTGTGATTTCAACCTGAGACTCCTTACCTGAAGGATGGA
>NW_024804008.1:0-1168 GCF_019175285.1 Sceloporus undulatus | reverse complement strand
GGCTGTCCTCTTCTGACTTCAATATGATGCGTCTTATCTGAAGGATGGAGTCTGTCCTCTTATGACTTCAACCTGATGCTCCTTACCTGAAGGATGGAGGCTGTCCTCTTGTGACTTCAACCTGATGCTCCTTACCTGAAGGATGCAGACTGTCCTCTTGTGACTTCAATCTGATGCTCCTCAACAACAAATTATATACATTGGTATTTTGCCTCTAATAGCCTATGGTTCTGCAGTTAATCCAATACGGCAACAGGTACACTACATTATTAATCCTTTAATTAATTGCTTGATGCTTATCTTATCTACTGTAATACTTTGCCTTGAATCTTAAAATTCTCATTTCCATAATTTATTTACTTTTCCCCATTTCTTCCTGAATTGTTGTTCCATTTTCCCATTTATCACTTTAGTTTCTTTGTCAATTATAGATAAAATCATGAAATTCTTTCCTTCAAGTGTCTCGCATCTATCAAGGGAGCTGCGGTGACTAGGTACAAAACGATGCCTTCCTCGTCTTGGTACAATTTGCTTTTTATGTCTTCCGTAATATTTAGTAGAAATAATTTTGGATTAAATTCAATATCCTTTTGCATAATGTCCTGAATTTTAGCATGTATCGCCTTCCAAATTGGGTCGCTTCAGTACATTCCCCCCACATATGATAATATCTGGCGTTAGGTTGTTTGCATTTCCAGCCATCGCTGTCCTTACTTCCCCCAATCCTGGCTAGTTTGGATGGAGATACGTGCCATCTATAGAATAATCTATAATAAATGTCTATTAAAAGGGCACTTTTGGTAAATTTTAGGTTTTTCATCCCTATTTTCTCCCAACTCTCTAGTGTCATTTGGTAGCCTGTATCCTGCATCCATTTTACCATAATTAACTGATTCTTCCTTCAATTCTATATCTAAGGGTATGTTATATATTTTGCTTATCGTTTCTTTTTTGTTGCCTTGGGATAGAATTTTATCTAACTCATTTGTTTCCTTTTCAGTTCCTACAACCTTAATATCCTTTGTAAATCTTTCATTGATTTGGTGGTGCATTAACCAGCATAATTCTATTCCTTCTTTCTTTCATTCTTTTATTCTTTTCACCCTTTCATCTTCCCCATCTTTAATTAAAATATCTTTATAGGTGATCCATTTCCCTTTCTTCCATT
>NW_024804007.1:0-6117 GCF_019175285.1 Sceloporus undulatus | reverse complement strand
CAGTCCAGCCCCTTCTTCTGCCATGCAGGAATACATAGAGTCCTAGATATGGAAGAAACCCCCAAGGGCCATCCAGTCCATCCCCTTCTTTTGCCATACAGGAATACATAGAGTCCTAGAGATGGAAGAGACCCCCGAGGGCCATCCAGACCAGCCCCCTCTTCTGCCATGCAGGAATGCATAGAGTCCTAGATATGGAAGAGACCCCCAAGGGCCATCCACCATCCCCTTCTGCCATGCAGACATCATAGAGCCCTAGAGATGGAAGGGACCCCCAAGGGCCATCCAGTCCATCCCCTTCTGCCATGCAGGAATACATAGTCCTAGAGATGGAAGAGACCCCCAAGGCCATCCAGCCCATCCCCTCCTTCTGCCATGAAGAATACATAGAGCCCTAGAGATGGAAGGTGACCCCCAAGGGGCCATCCAGTCCATCCCCTTCTTTGCCATGCAGGAATATACATAGTCCTAGAGGAAGGGAGGACCCCCAAGGCCCATCCAGCCATCCCCTCCTTCTGCCATGCAAGAATACATAGAGCCCTAGAGATGGAAGGGACCCCAGGGCATCCAGTCCAGCCCCTTTCAGTGCCACATGAGGGTCCTGTAGATGGATAGCCCCTGATGATCTGATTTTTGAGTTTTTAAAATGTCTTTCTAAGTTCTGATTTTTCTTTTGATCTGATGTTATTCTCTCTTTCGAATTTTAATGCGTGTGAATGTGATGTTTTGTTTTGAATTTGTCCTCTTGAGGTTCTTTGCTGGTTTTTTGCTTGGTGTCTGAGGAGGGTGCAGAGCCTAGGTGCAGCCAGCAGAGGGCGCGGAGAGCAAGGCCTGGAGCTGTGTTCCAAGTGACGTCTCAGGCAGCCAGCAGAGAAGATAAGAGCACTGGGAGCTCTGTCATCCGCGGAGAGCCAGCGTGGCTCCGGGCCAACTGAGCTGCCCTATGGCCATTGGTCGCCGTTCGAGGCCCGAGCCGTCAGGTAAGTAATGCGAGGCCAAGTTGCAGCTGCAGCATATGGCCAGCTTGGAAGCGCCTTTTGCAAAAAGGAGGGAAAAAGAGCATTCAATACATTCCTTCCTATCATTTCAGCTGTCATCATCTGCAGAAGAAGAATCTTCCATTCAATTCTTTAGTGAATTCTTTCATGTCCTTCAGTTGTATTTTCTCTTCTAATTTCTCTGGAGGCTGTCTTCTGCCAAAGGAGACACAGCCCTGCCTTGGACTTTGGGGGAGATCCTCCCTGGGACTTTGGGGGGTCTCCTCCCTTGGAGGTCCTTCAGCAGAGTCCGGACGCCAGCTTCGGAATCTATTTAAATTTGCCCTTTAGTTTTGCCAGGAATACATAGAGTCCTAGAGATGGAAGAGACCCCCGAGGGCCATCCATCCATCCCCTCTTCTGCCATGCAGGAATGCATAGAGCCCAGAGATGAAGACCCACAAGGGCCCATCCAGTCCATCTCCTTCTGCCATGCAGGAATGCATAGAGCGCTAGAGATGGAAGAGACCCCCAAGGGCCATCCAGCCCATCCCTCCTTCTGCCATCAGGAATACATAGAGTCCTAGAGATGGAAGAGACCCCCAAGAGTCCATCCAGTCCATCCCCTCTTCTGCCAGGTAAGATTACATAGAGCCCTAGAGATGGAAGGACCCCAAGGGCATCCAGTCCATCCACCTCTTATTGCCATGCAGGAAACAAGTCTAGAGATGGAAGAGACCCCCAAGGTCCATCCAGCCCATCCCCTCCTTCTGCCATTCAAGAAACATAGAGCCCTAGAGATGGAAGGGACCCCCAAGGCCATCCAGTCCATCCCCTTCTTGTTGCCATGCAGGAATACAATAGTCCTAGAGATGGAAGAGACCCCACGGGCATCCAGCCCATCCCCTCCTTCTGCCATGCAAGAATACATAGAGCCCTAGAGATGGAAGGGACCCCCAAGGCCATCCAGTTCCAGCCCCTTCATTGCCACATTGAGGGTCCTGTAGAGGGATAGCCCTGATGATCTGATTTTTGAGTTTTTAAAATGTCTTTCTAATGTTCTGATTTTTCTTTTGATCTGATGTTATTTCTTCTTTTCGAATTTTAATGCGTGGTGAATGTGATGTTTTGTTTTGAATTTGTCCTCTGAGGTTCTTTGCTGGTGTTTTTGCTTTGGTGTCTGAGGTAGGTGCACAGAGCCTAGGTGCACAGCCAGCAGAGGGCGGCGGAGAGAGCAAGCCTGGGAGGTGTTGTTCCAAGTGACGTCCTCAGGCAGCCAGCAGAGAAGATAAGCACTGGGAGCTCTGTCATCCGCGAGAGCCAGCGTGGCTCCGGCCAACTGAGCTGCCCTATGGCCAGTTTGTCGCCGGTTCGAGGCCCTGGAGGCCGTCAGGTAAGTAATGCGACCAAGTTGAGCTGCAGGCATATGGCCATCTTGGAAGCTCCTTTTGCAAAAAGAGGGAAAAGAGCATTCAATAACATTCCTATCATTTCAGCTGAGTCATCATCTGCAGAAGAAGAATTCTGCCTTTCAATTCTTAGTGGAATTCAGTCCTCATGTCCATTCCTGCAATGCATGTATTTTCTTCCTAAGATTTCCTCTGGAGGCTGTCTACATGCCAAGGGAGACCAGCCCCCTGCCAGTGCAGACTTATGGAGGGAGTCTCCATCCATGGCTACTTTTGGGGGGGGTCTCCATCCCTTGAGTCCTTCAGCAGAGTCCGGGACGGATCCGGACGACCCAAGCTCGGAATCCATTTAAATTTCCCTTTTATTTGCAGGAATACATAGTCCTAGAGATGGAAGAGACCCCCAAGGCCAACGCCCATCCCCTCCTCTGCCATTGCAAGAATACATAGAGCCTCTAGAGATGGAAGGAGACCACCCCAAGGGCCATCCAGTCCCATCCCCTCTTCTTTGCCATGCAGGAATACATAAGAGTCCTAGAGATGAAAGAGACCCCCAAGGGCCATCCAGCCCATCCCCTCCTTCTGCCATGCAAGAATACATAGAGCCCGAGATGGAAGGGCCCCCAAGGCCATCCAGTCCAGCCCCTCATTTGCCACATTGAGGGCCTGTAGATGGATAGCCCTGATGATCGGATTTTTGAGTTTTTAAAATGTCTTTCTAATGTTCTGATTTTTCTTTTGATCTGATGTTATTCTTCTTTCGCAATTTTAATGCGTGTGAATGTTGATGTTTTGTTTTGAATTTGTCCTCTTGAGGTTCTTTGCTGGTGTTTTGCTTTGGTGTCTGAGAGGGTGCAGAGCCTAGTGCAGCCAGCAGAGGGCGGCGGAGAGCAAGGCCTGGAGCGTGTGTTCCAAGTGACGTCTCAGGCAGCCAGCAGAGAAGATAAAGCGCACTGGGAGCTCTGTCATCCGCGGAGAGCAGCGTGGCTCGGCCAACTGAGCTGCCCTATGGCCAGTTGGTCGCCGGTTCGAGGCCCTGGAGGCCGTCAGGTAAGTAATGCGAGGCCAAGTTGAGCTGCAGCATATGGCCACTGGGAAGCTGCCTTTCAAAAAGGAGGGAAAAAGAGCATTCAATACATTCCTATCATTTCACGATCATCATCTGCAGAAGAAGAATTCTTCCTTTCAATTCTTAGTGGAATTCTTTCATGTCCTTCAGTTGTATTTTCTCCTAATTTCCTCTGGAGGCTGTCTTCTCTGCCAAAGGAGACACAGCCCTGCCTTGGACTTTGGGGGGATCTCCTCCCTGGGACTTGGGGGGTCTCCTCCCTTGGAGGTCCTTCACAGAGTCCGACGCCCAGCTTCGGAATCTATTTAAATTTGCCCTTTTAGTTTGCAGGAATACATAGAGTCCTAGAGTGGAATGGAGACCCCAAGCGAGGGCCACCAGTCCATCCCCGCCTCTTCTGCCATACCGAGAAATGCTAGAGCCCAGGATGGAAGAGACCCCCAAGGGCCATCCAGATCCCCTCCCTTCTGCCTTCATCAGAATACATAGAGCCCTAGAGATGGAAGAGACCCCCAAGGGCCATCCACAGGCCCATCCCCTCTCTCTGCCATGCAGGAATGCATAGAGCTCCAAGATGGAAGGACCCCCAAGGGCCATCCAGTCCATCCCCTTCTTTCTACATGGAATGCATAGTGCCCTAGAGATGGAAGGGACCCCCAAGGGCACATCCAGTCCACCCCTTCTTTGCCATGCAGGAATACATAGTCCTAGAGATGGAAGAGACCCCCAAGGCCATCCAGCCCATCCCCTCTTCTGCCATGTAAGAATACATAGAGCCCTAGAATGGAAGGACCCCAAGGGCCATCCAGTCCACTCCCCTTCATGCCATGCAGGAAACATAGTCCTAGAGATGGAAGAGACCCCCAAGGTCCATCCAGCCATCCCCTCCTTCTGCCATGTAAAGATACATAGAGCCCTAGAGATGGAAGGGACCCCCCAAGGGCCATCCAGTCCATCCCCTTCTTTTGCCATGCAGGAATACATAGTCCTAGAGATGGAAGAGACCCCCAGGGCCATCCAGCCACCCCTCCTTCTGCCATGCAAGAATACATAGGCCCTAGAGATGGAAGGGACCCCCAAGGGCCATCCAGTCCAGCCCCTTCTTTGCCACATTAGGGTCCTGTAGATGGATAGCCCTGATGATCTGATTTTTGAGTTTTTAAAATGTCTTTCTAATGTTCTGATTTTTCTTTTGATCTGATGTTATTCTTCTTTTCGAATTTTAATGCGTTGTGAATGTGATTTTTTTGTTTTGAATTTGTCCTCTTGAGGTCTTTGCGGTTTTTTTTGCTTTGGTGTCTGAGGAGGGTCAGAGCCTAGGTGCAGCCAGCAGAGGCGGCGGAGACAAGGCCTGGAGCCTGTGTCCAAGTGAGTTCAGGCAGCCAGCAGAGAAGATAAAGCACTGGAGCTCATGCAGAGGATCCGCGGAGAGCCAGCTGGCTCCGGGCAACTGAGCTGCCCTATGGCCAGTTGGTCGCCGGTTCGAGGCCCGGAGGCCGTCAGGTAAGTAATGCGGAGGCCAAGTTGAGCTGCAGCATATGGCCAGCTTGGAAGCTCCTTTTGCAAAAGAGGGAAAAAGAGCATTCAATACATTCCTATCATTTCAGCTGATCATCATCTGCAGAAGAAGAATTCTTCCTCAATTCTTAGTGGAATTCTTTCATGTCCTTCAGTTGTATTTTCTCCTACATTTCCTCTGGAGGCTGTCTCTGCCAAAGGAGACACAGCCCTGCTTGGACTTTGGGGGGATCTCCTCCCTGGGACTTTGGGGGGGTCTCCTCCCTTGGAGGTCCTTCAGCAGAGTCCGGACGCCCAGCTTCGGAATCTATTTAAATGCCCTTTTAGTTTGCAGGGAATACATAGAGTCCTAGAGATGGAAGAGAACCCCCGAGGGCCCATCCAGTCCATCCATCCCCTTCTGCCATGCAGGAATGCATAGAGCCCAAGAGATTGAAGGGGACCCCCAAGGGCCATCCAGTCCATCCCCTTCTTTTGCCATACAGGAATGCATAGAGTCCTAGAGATGGAAGAGACCCCCGAGGGCCATCCAGTCCATTCCCTCCTTCTGCCATGCAGGAATGCATAGAGCGCTAGAGATGGAAGAGACCCCCGAGGGCCATCCAGCCCATCCCCTCCTTCTGCCATGCAAGAATACATAGAGCCCTAGAGATGGAAGAGACCCCCAAGGGCCATTCAGCCCATCCCCTCCTTCTGCCATGCAAGAATACATAGAGCCCTAGACATGGAAGGGACCCTCAAGGGCCATCCAGTCCAGCCCCTTCATTTGCCATGCAGGAATACATAGTCCTAGAGATGGAGGATACCCCCAATGGCCATCCAGCCCATCCCCTCCTTCTGCCATGCAAGAATACATAGAGCCCTAGAGATGGAAGGGACCCTCAAGGGCCATCCAGTCCAGCCCCTTCATTTGCCACATTGAGGGTCCTGTACATGGATAGCCCTGATGATCTGATTTTTGAGTTTTTAAAATGTCTTTCTAATGTTCTGATTTACTTTTGATCTGATGTTATTTCTTCTTTTAGAATTTTAATGCGTGTGAATGTGATGTTTTGTTTTGAATTTGTCCACTTGAGGTTCTTTGCTGGTGTTTTTCCTTGGTGTCTGAGGAGGGTGCAGAGCCTAAGTGCAGCCAGCAGAGGGC
>NW_024804006.1:0-6117 GCF_019175285.1 Sceloporus undulatus | reverse complement strand
CCTATTCAAGTGACTGTGACTCGTGCATGCGGTGGTACAGCTGCACCCGTGTGCCACAGGCTTGTGCCCCCATCATCCAAATGGTAGGCACCGCCCCTTGTGCCCCGCGTATCTTTCACCATATACTGAAAGCTGCAGATGATGCAGGCACACTGTAATATAGATAATTGCTTTGGATTATAATCTTGGCTGGGGATTATGATTTTTGGTATGGGTTGATAGCATTTACAGTGTGTGGGATGTTGGCTGAAGAAACAGAAAGGAGCTAGTTTCTGAGCCTGGCAAAGGGGGCCTGGTTAACTGTGGGGCATAGTCTCTGGGAACGGGAGGTGGGGTTAGGTTTGGAAGAGGGTGGGTTTCAATGTTTTCTTTGTCTTGGGGAGGGCAGTTCTGGCTTAAATGCTGGATTTCTGATTATGTCTTCTCAATAAAGTTATTTGTTGTTTCAACACGATGGACTTTTTGATGCACAGAAGTTCTGAATTTGCACAAAACACACTTTCTTCTCTTCTCAGTCCTCAACTCAATTCCCAGCCATAAGAAGAACAGAGGCAAACACATCCTCCAAGTCTCCTCAAAGGAAGAAAGTGTATGGAAATGTATGAGAAAAGGGGGAGGGGGCCCTTGAGGAGAGGCATGGCCATGGGGGGAGGGGGCAGGGTCCTTTAGATGAAAAGGGGGCTTTGAGGAGCCCCTCCATCCTGGAAAGTAGGGCAGAGGAGAGACCCTCCTCCCTTCCTCTTCATTTGCGGGGAGATGAGGGCTGGCAAGCCCCTTTCTTTGGTCTCCCAATGGGGCACCCTCTTCATCTCTGGGGGGCTGGGATGGGGTTCAGAAGAGGGGAGGCTCCCAGTCAAAAGACTTTTGTGACAAATAAAAAGCATCAGACAGCATAGCTTCAATAGCATTGGAAACAACAGTTTTCTGGGTGGAAGGGGTTTTCTCTGGGGGAAGGGGGCTGGCAGACAGAGGGACCTCAAAGCTCCTTCTGGGGAGAGGGACAACCCCCTGGCAACTAGGCTTAGAGGCCCATAGGATCTGGATTAGCCCCCCCCCCACACACACACACCCTTTCTTTACCCGTCACAACAACCCTTCAGAGGAAGGCCAGCAGAGAGATCAATGGTCCTCCTCCTGGGATCATGCAGAAAGGGCATGGACGCCATTGTTAGTTCTTTGTCTGAAAGTCCCCTTCCTTGAAGGCATGGAGGTTAAAGGAAGGAAGGAAGGAAGGAAGGAAGGAAGGAAGGAAAGTGCCAAGGAAAGAGAAGGCATAAAGGGGGCATCTGGATAGGAATCCCTCAGGAGCCATTTAGGGAAAAGGGGCTCTGCCTCTGGACAGAGAGATGGAGAATGTGCTCATTTGGGAAAACGTTAGGGTCCCTATATTCGGCCACCATCCCCTCTGCCCTGGAGCCTTCTTCTGCAAGCCCCATAGGCAAGGAAGATCTAGATCAGGGGTAGGCAACCTTTTTGAGCCGGGGGCCGGGTTGCTGTCCCTCAGACAACTGGGGGGCCAAAGCCAAAAAATAAATAATTAAATAATTTTTTTAAAAAAATTAAATATATAAATAAACCAGGACAAATGTAGGACAAAAATTTCAAATGGAAGACACTTTTTTTTTAAAAATTGGAGGACACGCGAAAAAAAATGCTGATTTTTAAAAAAACGTTAATACAGTGCTCCCTCGGGTTATGAAATTAATTCGTTCCGCGGCTAATTTCGTAACCCGAAAAACCTTCGTAACCCGAATTGCCATAGGCGCTAATGGGAAAAAAAGCCGCGGCTCTGCCGCGGCTCCATTTAAAACAGCGCCGGCGTTTTTTCGTAACCCGAAAAAACGTTCGTAACCCGAAACAATAAATCCCTATGGGATTTATTCGTATCCCGAAAAATTCGTAAGCTGGGTAATTCGTATCCCGAGGTACCACTGTATAAATGCATGTTTCTGAGGCTTCTATAGACAATTGCCCCCCAAAGGCCCTGGCGGCAATCGGTGGCAGGACCAGGCCGGGGGCCGGTCCCAAGGCCTTGCCGGGCCGCATCTGGCCCGCGGGCCGCAGGTTGCCTACCCCTGATCTAGATCATGCCCTCCCCAGGAAAGGAAGCCCCCACCCTTTGCAGGTCCCATAGACGGAGGGAAGATAAGAAGATTATAAACGCCAAAATTACAATGAAGACTACTATGTATTGTAGGAAAGAAATGGCAATATCTGGGGAAATATGTACAAAGGGTTTACATTGAAAAGGGGAGGGATTAATAAAAATGGCAAGAATAAGAAAGGGTCTCAAATCGTGAGAGCAGCCCCCAAGCAGCCCTCTCCCGTCTTCCCCCCAAATGCACCTGAGAGGTCCCTGGGACAACAACCAGGGCCTCCCCAGAAGATCCCAAAACCAGGACAGGTTTCATGCAGAAGAGAACAGGAAGACTGGCTGCAAAATACGTCTCTGGCACCTTTTTTGAAGGAGGAAGAACTAGAGTATCTCAGATGACAGTGCTCCATTGTGGCTGAGGAAGACCTTTTGTCTTGAAATGTCCTCCATCAGTTCCCAAAGACAGGGATAATAACACTTATTTAGTATCAGTTCATCTATTTTAGCAGGTCAGCTTATTTTAGTGGGCGGGTGGGCTGGTCCCACAAAATAAATACAAGCAACCTCCTCTTTTTCTGTTGGAGCACTATTATGTTTTTTCTTTTAGCCCCATTGAAAAGGTGTCTCTGGTTTCCACTGGTTTCAGGTATTGCTCTTTTCCATGGACAAATCCTTGAACATTTTTAAAGGAATTAAACCCCTGTCATCTCTCTTCTTGTGTTGGAATAGCATTGGGCTGGGAGGGAGGCAGAGATGGGGGAGCTTTGCAGTCAAATGTGGGGGAATATGTTCGTGCATCAGGACACCCCCTCCCACAGCAAAACAGGGTGGGAGACCCTTTGTTTTATCCACCCAAATCCTCCTCCTCCTCCTCAAAAAAGCCTCCCCTCCAAGCCCCCCACATGCCACCACTTTCTGCAGCCTTCAACTCCCACTTTTGCTGCCCCCAACATGGTGACTTCAGGGAATTTACTGTCAGTAAGTTCTTTCTCATTTTGAGCTGGAAGCTTTTTTCCTGGAGTTTGCATCCATTGCTCCATTTTGCTGTTCTCTGGAGGAACAGAAAACAAGCTTGTTCCCTCCTCAATATGGCATCCCTTCAAAGGTTTTCAACAGGGCTTTCATATCCCCTCTTAACTGTCTCTCTTCTCCAGGCTAAACATACCCAGCTCCCTAAGTCTCTTCTCATAGGGCTTTATGGTTTCAAGACCCTTCACCATTTTGGTTGCCCTCATCTGAACACACTCCAGCTTCTCAATATCCTTTCTGAATTGTAGTGCCCAGAACTGGACCCAGGATTATGCCAGGTGAGGCCTGAGCAAACCAGTGTCCTATATCTGTGCATGGCATTTTGTCTCCCTAAGTGCAGTGCCTTACATTTCTCCCTCTGAAATTGATTTTGTTCATTTTGGCCCAGCTTTCTCATCTATTAAGGTTACTATGGATATTGATCCTCTCTTCTGGGGTATTAGCTACTCCTCCTAATTTGGCCTCATCTGTCAATTTGAGAAGCAAGCTCTCTGTTCCTTTATCCAAGTCCTTGATAAAGATGTTGAAAAGCTCTGGGCCCAGGACAGAAACCGGTGTCATCTCTGTGGCCCAGAACAGCACATAGATGTAGAATGCCTTAATATTTAATAGTAAGGAGCAATGTGCCAACATGGTGTAATGGACTCTGGGAGACTTGGGTTCAAGTCCTCACTTTGCCATTGGGTAACCTTGGGCAAGTCACACACTCTCAGCCTCAGAGGAAGACAAGAGCAAACCCACTCTGAACAAATCTTGTCTAGAAAACCCTGTGATAGGTTCACCTTAGGTTGCCATATGTTGGCAACATCGAGAAGGCACACAGCAACAACAACAACAAAACAAAGAAATACCTCTTGTCTTTGGAAGAGATTTCCAACGATGCCTTGCTTCCCAGCTGGAAAAAGCGGAGAATTCCAAAGGTTCCCATTTCCACTAAGATTAGGAGCTCCCTAATTTCCATGGAAGAGGTTTCCTAAGGCATGTCCCAGGACAGGGGGGGGGGGAGGAGGTGGGTTCATCATGGGTGAATTACCATTTGTCAGCTGAACTTGGGGCTCAGGATCCCTAAGAAGAGGAGGTGACCAGGGCCCCCAGAATCTCCTCTGAGCCTTCAGGAGAGCAAGACCCAGGGAAGGGCCAGTCTGCGAGGGGCTGAGAGCCGCTTGGACAAAACCTTGAGGGCACCTTATTTATTTATTTATTTATGGTATTTATACCCCGTCCTTCAGCCCTAAAAGCTATCAGAGAAGCTTACAATTATTATTTTTAATTAGACTCTTCCCTGCCTTCAGGCTTACAATCTAAAAAACACAACACAAAAGGAGAAGGGAATGGTGGAGGGAAAGAGGATGAGGTCCAGTGGTTCTTCTCTCCCTCTGAGGCCTGGACCAAGGCAAATGGACTGGAGGGAGGACTCTTCTTCTTCAGGCTAGCCCTGATGGAGCTGGGCCTGCCTGGTCAACTCCCTCTCACACCGGAAGATGGCAGTTATGGATGGAGGATTCTCTTCCTTCAGGTTAGCCGTGATGGAGCTGGGCCTGCCAGGTCAACTCTCTCGCAGGCTGGAGGATGGCAGTTATGGAGGGAGGACTCTCTTCTTCCAGGCTAGCCCTGATGGAGATGGGCCTGCTAGGTGAACTCCCTCGCAGGCCAGAAGATGACAGTTATGGAGGGAGGAGTCTCTTCTTCCAGGCTAGCCGTGATGGAGCTGGCCAGGATTGGTTTCAGGGTCTGGCAGGAAGACCCTGAAAGGGTCAGACCTCTCAGCCTCTTGAGGTTATTGGCTGGGTTTGAAGCGTACTCCAACAGGAATGTGGATTTCAACAGGTCCTATGAAATGATTCCTTTGGGCTGATGCCCAGAGAATTACACCACAAGGATTCTACTTTAAGTGACATGACAACAATGTTGGGAATCCCTCAGGCTTTGCACGTTTGGAAGGGATACTTGGAGTTTTCTGTAAGAATGTTCTAGTGCCGACTACACTAGAAATCCCAGGATCCTGTAAGATGTAGTCTAAACAGATAAAGTAGAATCAAAGGGTTCTTTCACACTAGACTGTTACAGTACTATTTCTTTTTGGAGTTTTAATGCCTACATGCTATGAAATGGTGGGATGTGTAGTTTAGGAGGCACTAGGTCTCTCTGGCTTGGATTTCTAAATGCCTCTCTCTATGCTGCAAATCCCGCATGGATTGGGGTTAGCTCATCCCCCCATGCAAGAGCCAGCCTTTGGGGACTGGAAAGTACAGAACGGCCTCTTTGATCTGTCTCCTTTCCCATCCTAAGGTGGGTTTCTGAGGACAAACCAGTCTTTACTTTTTGCCTCTGAAGAACATCATAAGCCGGTTCTCTTCCTTCTGCCATAAGCTCACCTTGCGCTAGCCCTACTAAACAGCCAAATAAGCCAAGGGTCCAGAAAAAGTCCCACGAGCTCCGTCTCCTTTTCCCAGGAAGAGCCAGGCCAAGAAATGCCTTTCCATTGCTCCAAAGGGAGAGCCTTCCTCTGCTGAGGTTGCTCTCCTCCTGGGCAGCTGGCATTCAGAGGGAAAGGGCTGCCTGCCTCTCGACACGGAGGCTCTCTTTAGCCAAGAGACAGTGGGGAAACCCACCCTCCGTGGGTTCATGCCATCCTCCTCACAGGCCTCTCTACTCCAGGGACTGTCACGGCATCTTGAAGCAAGGCTGGCCAACACTTTGTGGACAGAAGGGTTGGTTTTCTCCCTCCAGAACCAGAACCATTTCAAGAAGGGAGATGGGAAATCTTTGGGTAGTACTACTCAGCATCATAGCTAGATGTCAAATGGAAGCCATGTTCTCTGGGAGGGAGAAGCAGAGGGATTTTGGGGAAAACCCTTAATCTTTAAGAAGACTCTCTTGTCTGTAAACCCCCAAGAATAGGATTCCAATGAAGAACAAACCCACTCTCACTGGGAAAGTAAAAGCGGTCAGGAAAAGTCTAAGAGCCAGAGTCCTTCTTTCCCAACCCATCC
>NW_024804005.1:0-6118 GCF_019175285.1 Sceloporus undulatus | reverse complement strand
GAAGCCCAGCACATTCTTCTCAGCTCATTTTTAACCAGTCAGCAAGCACTGGTTTTAAGAACACATAGCAATAGCAATAGCAAGTACATTTCTATACTTACACTAGCACTCCCTATATGTAAACCAATTGCCCCAAACAAGCTGGGTCCTCATTTTACTGACCTATGAAAGGATGGGAGGCTCAGTGGACCTTGGAGCCTTGCCTGGGATTGAACTCACAACTTTGTGGTTGGAGTACTGGCATTTAACCACTGCGCCACCAGCGCTCCTTCAGATAGCTGTAGTTCAACCAAACAAGTTTTTCTAAGCAGAATGCAGACTGAACAGAAAACTATCCAAAGAAGCCTGATGCAGCAATACAGAGTAAAGGCGGGAAAGAAATGCATAATCTAATGTATAAGTTATCTTACTCTCCAACTTCAGATTACAATAAGAACACATGTGGCCAAGCAACATCAGAGTTCGGTCAAAATACTCAAGCAAAATTTATTCAGACAAAAGGGGAGAGGCTGCAACAGTTTGCTTTTGCCTGAGTTCCAGCCATTCCTCACATCTTCTTATCAGCTTTCTTTTTGACTGCCCAAGCTAATCATTTTGAATTTTTTATTACTGTTTTCCTAGTACTGTAGTAAGTTTTCATGAATAGCAGAGAAGAATGAATACTATAGAGATTTTATTCTTATTCTACTCCTTTTCTACTCAAGACCAGGACTATTTTAGGGTTTTGTGATGCTCTGCGGGTGTGAGAACGCTCTGCAATTTCCAGTAAAAGTTATGCCCATTAAGCACCTCTCAATTTCTCTCAGTTTCTTTCAACTAGCCCAGTGATTCCCAGGCTTTTTTTCCTCCAGATATTTTGGACTTCAGCTCCCAGTATCCCTAACCATTATCCAGGCTGGCTGGGGTTTCTGGGAGTTGAAATCCAAAATACTTGGAGGACCAAAGTTTGGAAATCACTGGCCTAGCCCCTTCCTGGATAAAAAGACCCCTAAAGCCTGATTCAGGTGTGTCCAGGGATCTGTTTTCCTTACAGAAGTGTCATACAGCTTCTTGTCTATGGTTTCTGATTTGCTCAAGCAGAGACTTTCATGCCTAATCTTAATCAGGGGTAGTTTAGAGCGGGACCAAATCAAACCATGTGGCTTCCCGGAAAAACAGGTTGGATGTCATGGGTGTGCCAATGGTACACTCGCAACATAAGTGACCCACGGCACCATGTGGCTGCTGTGCGGCGCTTACGTCACAGTGGTGGTGCCCATGTACATGGGATGTGCCATTGTTATGCTGCTGCGCCGTGCTAGGGTTAGGGACCATGCAGTTGCTGCACAGTCCCTAACCCTAAAATCGGCGCATTTGCATAGTCTGTACAGAATTGGCTCAATCATAATGTCTTGGTCTTGTGGCAGAATTGCTTTGCTGCTGAAAAGTGTTCCACATATAATTTTTATATCTATATCTATATCTATCTATATATAATTATGTGTGTGTGTGTGTGTGTATCTCAAAATATTCTTTCAGTATCACTTTCCTGCTGAGCTTTTCTTCAACTTTTATGTTGCTCTCCTTGTTTTCTGGCGTGTGCCTTCAGCCATTCCAGCTCTTTGAGCGCTGCTGCTTCCTCTCCTCTCTTGCTTCTCTTTTTTGCTGTGAGTTTGGCCCAGAACAGATGGGCCTTTGCGGCGCCCTTGTCACGTGTGAGGGTTGCCTGGTAGGCGAAGCACCCACACACCCAGCAGCCCTTGCATGTGACAAGGGCGCCGCTACTGTGGCGTGCCCGCCAGATGCAGGGCATAATGGTGATGTCGCAGCTGCACCACTTCCAGATGGGGCGGAGCAGCTGCGACATCATCGCGACATCTCCTGTGCTTTGTGGCGTTGCAGTGACGCCGCAAAAAGGAGCTGCTTCTGGGCGTTCCATTTTTGCTCCGCAGGAGCGCCACGCAATTTGATTGCTGTGGTGCTCCTGCGGAGGAAAGAGAGGAGCCGGGGAGGCGCCTCTTTCTGGCAGTCTGTACCCCGCCTTAGACACATCCCTTTTATAGCTCTTTCCTGAAGTCTCAGCTCTTCACTTCAATTAACTAAAAACACTGGTCTTTTTGACAATTTGTTTCACTCTGCCACGTCTTACTCAGTTGTAAAATATACTAATGTTCCACTATAACCAACAAACCCCTCCTTAATTTACTTTTTCCAAATTTTAAATATTTATTGTAAAGATTCTTACATTGAATATTAATTATTATACAATACATATATATGTGTGTGTGTGTGTGTGTGTGTGTGTGTGTATATATATATATATGTATGTATGTATATGTATATCTCCTACATTCTATTACAATTTGTCAAAATATCTTTAATATCCCACCTCAGGACTCCCTTTCCCCACAGCCATTTTACCCTTATATTCCATCCAAAATCTCAATTCTTCCCGTGGAGGTAATCTTCCATCTTCTTTTCTCAGTACTTTCTCAATAAATTCTTTCCAAATTCCATCAAAATCACTTCTTTTCCATACTCCCTTTTTTACTTTCAATTTACATATCAATTTATCATTAATTGGTAATTTCCATACCTCTTTATACCAGACCTCCAGTTCTACAGTTACTGTATTTTCATTTTCCAACATCTTGCTATAATTCATCTCTCTGCTGTAATCAATTTTTTAACCAATTTTTCTTCTTTTTTCAATTTCTCTGAGTTATATAATGATAATACTACTATATTTGAACTTCTATCTATTTTTATATCCATAATACATTCTATTTCTATTATCACTTTCTCCCAAAATTTCTATACATATTTACATTGCCACCGCTTATGCATATATGACCCTACTTCTTGACAACCTCTCCAGCAATTTTTTGAGTTATTCTTATCAATATTCTTTAATCTCACTGGCATCAAATACCATTTCCAAATCAATTTGTAATAATTTTCCTTAATCTGTACCGATAAATTCTTCAAGTGTCTTTGTTCCCAAATTTTATCCCATTCCTTATCACTTATTTTACACCCTAATTCCTCTTTCCATACCCCTCCTTATTTTACAACTGATTGAATGAAATAAACATATTTTCAATAAAAAAAGAAAAGGATAAGTGTTCCATATGTGAGTATGTTTGATGAGGTGCCGAGAAATGTGCCGTCCCTTTCATTGTGGTGAAGTGTCCTCCATGGGTCCATCAGATCATCTTTGTTAATTACATTTAACAGATAAAAGCGAGAGGAAGGGCTTTTAAGTGGGTGCTGGTGTGACCTGTCCAGAAAAGCATGCAGCACTTGCTTGGAGACCTCCGCTTCCACTATCAAATCTCCTGAAGCTCTATCATTAAGAGATTAGAGAACTTGACCTGATCTTTGTTAGGTGCATGAAAAGTGCTGAATGTGATTGGATGGCCCAAGATTGTATTGTGAAGAATTATAAACCTACCACTGAGGTTGTACTTAATATTTTCCAGTTGAAAGGGATTCGTCTTATTAGATACTCATAGAATCACAGAGTTGGAAGAGACCACAAGGGCCATCCAGTCCAATCCTATTCTGCCATGCAGGAACTCTCAATTAAACAGATGGCCATCCAGCCTCTGTTTAAAGACCTCCAAGGAGGGAGACTCCATTACAATCTCCGAGGAAGGAGTGTGTTCCACTGTCGAACAGCCCTTACTATCAGGATGTTCCTCCTAATATTGAGCTGGAATCTCCCTTCCTGGAGCTTGTGTCCATTGCTCCATTGTGTCCTGTTCTCTGGAGCAGCAGAAAACAAGCTTGTTCCCTCCTCAGTATGACATCCCTTCAAATATTTAAACAGGGCTGTCATATCATAGTATGGTTATTCCTTTTGCTTTCTCTGTTCCTTTTGCCCTTTGTAATTTCACCATTTTTCTGCCCCAGTAAACCTAACATTTGGGGTTATTTTTAAAATATATCACAGAGCATGCATAACAATGTTTATTGGATTTGGGTGCAAGCAGTAGGAGACGATAAAAACAAATCTGTGAGGGTTTTGTTTTGGTTTTCAGGTTTCAGCAATGGCATGCATTTCTAGATGTATTCTGGTACCTGCATGCTTTCCAATAACTAATTGAGTCTGTAATCTCCATTTTGGGACCAGGAATAACTCCACTACATCTTGGCTCATATTTTGATGTCGCTGTTTTAAATGTTATCTGCCATCTAGCTTGATGAAGAATTCTAGAGAATTCAAAAGCTTGCACATTTTTCTTGTATTTTTTTAGTCCTAAGAAAAGCATTGCCTGACTGCAGATTTTGACTTTTCAGTGTGTGTGTGTGTAGGTGCATTGTGAATTGATTGCCAACCAATCTCTTTCAATATGTATGAGTTCTAGATTTATGAGAGATGGCAATGGAGGAAGAAAAAAATGAAGACATATAAGCCTTCAGTAATATTTAACTACTAAATAATGCTCCATGCCCCAGCTTTTACCATTTTCATAGGAAAATACACTTGGGGCCTTGCCCCAAAGAGTGCGCATGTGTGGAAACCACATAAGGATGCCTGGGGATATGTTTGGTATAGCCTCAATTAGAGTTTCCAGAGTGAAAACTGGAAAACTGTACCTTTAATGGTTGCGTAGAACTGGGAATTGCAGCAAGTGTTGCTTTTTACATGGTTGGATGACAAGCAACAGCTGCTGAAATGCCCTCTTCTTTGCAACAATTAAAGGCACAAGTTTTCAAATCTGGTAACTTTAGAACAGAGTCTGTACAATGGGCACAACCTGTTGTTGGGGGTATGATACATTCGTGAAATTCAAGAAGGGGAACTGACCTCTGTGTGTCCCCTTTGCAGTGTGAATATCTGTCTTCATTATATACAATGCATCACATTTTCCAAGGACAGATTTTCAATGCGGAACTGGTTTTTGACTCATTCTCCCATTTAGCAAGCCTTCCAAGAGAAGCAGTCCTTTGAACCCCTTGGTGCTCTTTACTCTGAAAGCATCTCTTTAGATATGATTTAGTCGGCCTGGCTCTGAACTTCTTTGTTTGTATGACTGCTCTTTAAATATTTCATTGTCCACATCTATTATTCACCACCCGAGGTTTTGTATTTTGCATTGTTTTAGACAGGTATGCTTATTTTTGTCAACTTAGTGGCTTGCAGTCAGTGAACCCTGCAGTTTTACACACTAGCTTTGGGTATTTCACGAGTCCAAATAAACTCTTGCTGTTCACTGAGAAGATCCGGATTCTGTCCTTGGTGTGTCCAAGAGTCATGTTAAAAGCAGCACTTTAAGCAATCTTTTGCTTGAATTGAGAGCAGCCTTGCCGAAGCATTTTGCAAATCTACCCATCTCTTTTGCCTGATACATACTTTGAAGATCTGTGATTTTAATCAAGTAGACCCTGCAGTGGGGATGTAATTCCTTTACTATTTCATCCTTTTATGTCAGGACAAATAATTACATTAGTTTTCTCCCAGCTGCTAGAGGAGATGAATAGAACATGAACCAATGAATTCAAAATACAAGAAAAAAAAATCCACCCAAATATTAGGAAGAATTTTTTTTTTAACTGTAAAGGTAGTTTAAAACTGGAATAGATTGCCTCAGACTGGACTCTTGTTCTTTGATGTTCTTTACTTAAAAAATTGGATAAGCATCTTGCAGGAGTGGCTTAGTTGTCTATTCCTTCATGGCAGGAGGTTGGACTAGATTTGTTATATAGAATAGAACCTTTATTATGGTCATGGACTGACACAGAGAAAAAGGAGATGCAGAATAAAAGAAGGTTAAAAAAACCAGGTTAAAAACAGTATTTTAAACCTTCAGAGAGAATATATATCTTGTATGACAACATTATCTGAAGATGCCAAAGCCACAGATGCAGGCGAAACATCAGGAATAAACTCTTCCAGAACATGGCCACATAGCCTGAAAAACCCACAAAAAACTATGGATGCCGTCCATGAAAGCCTTTGACTTCCCAGTATTTGAAACATTGTTTCAGATTACACAGCTTTACTATAGCAAGACAAGATTGGTACTAGCTACTGCGGCATGGCAGGAGGTTGGACTCAATTTATATCATTTTTATTTATTTCATTTCATTTCTGTGCTCCTTTCTCCCAGAAAGGGACCCAAGGGGGGGGGGG
>NW_024804004.1:0-6120 GCF_019175285.1 Sceloporus undulatus | reverse complement strand
TAAATTTTGTCATACATTTAAACAGTAGAAGTCACATGAGCATTGATTTGTTAAATCCTTAGCATTTTTTTTACATGTTTCCTAGGATTCATCCAATGGGATCCTGGCAGAATAGTACTAGGAAGATGGAGATTCCTGTTCTTTTCTTCTCCTGCAGTCCTTGGAGTACTTTGCCTCCTAAAACAAGCGCCAGTGAGTTTCCCAGTCTTAAGGAGCCTATTTTTGGGGATGCACAATAAATTGCAATGGGAATGGGAGATTATCTCATTGGCTGCTCCTATTCTGGCAGCTGACAGCCAACTTTGGATGCTGTCCCTGGTATTTTATGCTTCTATTAAGGCCTTGTCTGCATGGGCCAGGATACACCAGAGTATCCTGGACCTGGAGTTGCCCCAGCCTTCCTCCATTACCTGCCCCCCCTCCCCCCACACCGGGGCAGCTGTCTGCATGTGCATCCTGCTGAGCCACCCAACTCATCTGCTGCCACTATGGACCATTCACTTCAGAACTAGGTACCCAGCAATGATCAGATGGCTGTGCACTTTGTTCTGGCCTCAGAGTAACAGTGAAATATCTGCTGGATGATGCAATGGGATGTGTGTGCAGTCAGACCCTCGGGTGCAGGAATAGAGAACTCCAGATCTTCCTGGAAGATCCAGAGTAAGACATAAGTTTTTAAAATTTGTGTTAAGGGTGTTATACCCTAGTTCTGATGCTGAATGTGTTGAATGTTGTCCAGTTCATACAAGAACTGAAGTTTGGGCTGTGTGTCATCCAAACAGAAAACCACCAGAACAAGGGGAAAATGGGCCTTTTGTCCATGCAGACAAGGCTCTAGTTAAAATAGTTTTGGGAGTTTATCGCACTGGTCCTAAAACGGGCCCAGTGTGTTCTAAATGTGTGTGCACGCACACATGGAACGAGATGGGACCAAAACCCCCATTTTATTGCACACTGGATCGCTGCCTTTGCCGCCGAGCATTCCAGTTGCGTCCCTGTTCCATTCCAGAGGGCACTTAGAAATGGCGCCCTCTGGGATGGAATGGGGATGCAACTGGACTGCCCAGCGGCAAAGGCGGCATTCCAGCGTGCGATAAAATTGGGTTCTGGGCCCCATCCCATTCTGTGCATGTGCACACGCGTTCATGTTTAGAATGCACTGGGCCCGTTTTAGGGACCGTGCAATAAACTTCTTGGATTTGCAAATTTGGTATACCCCACTGCGTATCATTATAAATAAGATGCCTTACATTTATGTTTTATCATGTAAACTGGAAATGAGTTGTGTATGACTAACAAATTACTAAATATTTGTTGACGTAACATGTAACCAAAGTAGAACAATGTGAATCATGATGATCATGATCTGGAACTAAACAATAGTGATAGATGATGATGATATTGATACTCATTCACCAATACAAAATATTAATTGGATGGTATTAATGACTTGAAGGAAATGGCTGTTTAACTTCAGATCCATTTTTAAAGAAAAATATGCTGGTTGTAAAAACCTGGTACTTCTAGTGCCAAACTACATTTGGTGACCTCAGAAAACCCTAGTGGTCTTTTATTTCTTTTAAAGAATTTTCAACCACTACAGAATGCAGTTTCAGCACTTGCTTTCAATATAAAATATTTGCCTGTGCTTGTGGAGTTATCTAGCATCATTCCAAGACTGTGGAGGGACAGCATGCTGTGGAGGTAATGAGCTTTAGCCTGATAGGAAAGGAAGGTAGGACTAAGTGGCTCATAAATGCATGGTTTCCTTTCCTCTGCTTAATCAAGCCAAAGCATTTTCCCACCTAGTTTCAAGAGTGCTTTATAATACTGAGTGCAAGCTAGAATATGTATGCTTCCATCTTCCCAGGATTATGCCCTGAAACGCACTATAAAAAAACATATGTTTAAAAGAGAATTGCTCCTTTTGCAGGAAGAAGAGATCTTTACTCATATATTTCATCATGCAATATGCTCAAATGATGCTTAAAAATACATTTGTTTCCATCAAAGAAGGGGTGAGCAGGAGAAGTGTCAGCACATTTGAATGATGACTTGGCCTCTTACTTAGCTCACATCTGCTCTGCCAAGGGCACTAGATCAAATGCAGTAGTACAGGCGTGTATGTGATTCCTTTATGTCAGTGTGGAACAGCAGCTCAATATAGATGGAAAGCATCAACTTCATTCAGGGGAGGATCTCCAAAGCTTGGATTTGCAGCTCAACAACTAAAGTACAAGAAAGTTACCCAGTTTGTTATCAGAAAGTAACATGACTCCATGTGCCACAGTCTGTGCAGTACCTAGGATTCAGCTTTGATGTTTCTCACCAACACTATAAACTGGATGATAGGAACAGGTCTAGCATCCCACAGCAGCAGCAATCTATTCCAACATATGTGTGTGTGTGAAACGAATCTGCATATACCCAGTAACAAGGAGGATTAAAGTCACAAAATGTGCATGCTAGGATTTGTCTACTCTCACCCAGATTGCAAAGAATGGTGTTGCAGCTCAAGTACTTAAGCGGCGCATGCACTCAGTTTACATGGTAGAAGAAATCTGTAGAACAATACATATTAGGCTGCTTTTCATGGTGTGAGAGGAGAATGGCAAAACACAGTCTGGTCCCTAAAAGAATACACAAATGTTGTGGCCTCCAATGCCACCTTCCCAATGGTTTCCTAGAATCCCTCCACTTTCTAGAGCAAATGGAGGTGGGGGGGAGCAGAGATAACTGCAAAGGGAGGAGAAATGAGTGACTGTTCTCCCTTCTCATGTTCAACCAGCAAGGCACTTCTGAACAAGAAATCTTCTGCAGATGGAAGATGCCCTGCCACCCCAGAGAGGAATATTCTAGATCCAACTATGTTTGCCTTGTGACAGATTTAAAGACTAAAAAATATATTGTGGCATAAGTTTTCATAGGTGAGAGGCAATTTCATCAGATGCAAGTAGAATTGGCTCCTCACATCTGCAGAGGCTAGGAGTGCATCCCCCCCCTCAGCAAAATCTGTAGGCCCTCCAACAGAAGCCTATGGTCAACTTGTAGACAACTATGGTCCTTCATGCTGGAGGACCTATGGATGCCTAGAGAGAACATACTTTTTCGGCAACAGGAGCAAACATAATAATTCAAAAATAATCAATTCTGCAAATGTTTAACCCACAAATGTGGAGGAACAACTGTAGTGATACTATAGTTGGCTGATTTTTGAACCCATCCCTGGGTCCCAAGACATTATTCTGTCTCCATTTGGGACACAAGAATAAAAATGCAGCCCCACCAATCTCAAAATTCCCATTGGTGTGGACCAGTGGTCTGACTCGGTATAGATCACTACATGTGTTCAGTATGCCATTCTTGTTTATGATTACATTGTCCAAGGTTGTTGCATTTTTGGCCAAAAATCTACAAATTATGAATTATGGGATTACAGTGGTCATCAGACTAGGGGTTGGCATCACAAAATCCTCCATATACTATTGGACTGCTACTCCCAGCATTCCTTACCATTGGGTATGCTGCTCATGATTGATACGAGGGCCACAGGGCTTCCACTCTGAATTATACTCACATATTAGACTATACTAGATAGCACAGATGACAAAAGTTATGCTTGGAATGAGACAATTGAAGATGGAAATGTCTGATGAATATTTATTTAAACCTGTATGAACTAATATTTTTTTCAATCAGAATCTGTCCTATTTCCTTTTCCTGAGGGCTGTACAGACCACCCCTAAGTAGCTCCTTTCTGCACCGTGGATAGGGCACTGTAGTTGCCACTGTGGCTTTTCCATGCTCCTTTGATGCTGCATCATGTAGACGCCATGCTAGAGGAATGGCATGATGCCTGCCATGTAGTGTGGCGTGCAGCATCATGCTAGCCTGGGGCATGCATTGCATGGACGCCACAGCCTGATTCTGTCGCTGGGCCATCCTTAATGGCCGATCTGTACAGCCCCTGAGTTCTTTTTTCCTCATACTGATAAAGGTTCAGTGTTCATAGACATAAATTTTAGAATATATTTAATTCCACATAAGAAATGTAGGGGTTTTGTTTGTTTCAATGCATCAATTTTTAAAATTATTTTCTATGTTTTGCATATTTGTTTCCCTTTTGGTTTCTTTCCTGCATAGTGAGAATCTACTAGCTGAAACAACTGAATGCCATGGAGAGACCCTTTGGAGGATGATGCATAATGTATAAAAAACGAACACATGCCAATCCCACTATGGGTAAAGAGAAGCTTTATGCCTATCTATACAGATTCAGAATGAGGTGCAACGTCATAGTTTCAAATAGCTCATGTATTTTTCATGGTTCAAACTGGCTGCTTAAAAAACTCAATTTCTTTACTTCCAGTGTTTCAAGGGAATGAATGAGAGTTTGCAGTTGTGAACCTTATGGCTTACATCCAAAAACAAAAAGAAAATGTCTGCAATCTTTTCTTTTTTGCATACTAAAAATGTTAACACTGTATCACCCTAATAATCTCATTTTCCAATTCCTCTTGCTTAACACTGCTGGCTGGAACCAATTACAAATGCCTTTAGGCTTGCCTACTCATAATCATAACGTGACAGGTCAAATTTTATTGTTTGCTCCATCCATCATTACTGACATGCTAATTCAAAGCAAGCCTGGCACCATCGATTCACTGCCTTTTCTCCCTGTGCAACTGTGGTAATTTTAATGCAGAGGGCTATTATGAAGCATTCTGCCTGTTGTCCTTCAGAGCACACTTTCTCTGTAAAATTTGAAACTAGAGCCTATAATTATGCCTCTTCTCCCACTATGTCTGTCTCTCTGTTTGTATATATATAATGTTTCTTACTGCAACTGGGCAAACAAACCCAAAGAGGCCACCATAGTTGATGTTTGTTGGAAAAAGTCAGTTCTGATGTAACGTACAAGGCTGAGGTGGAGAGGGTGATGGTGAGTGGAGTGCTGAGAAGGTGCTGTGCATGCAAATATTAAAACTGCTACTAGTCCCACTCTGCATGTTTCTGTCCTATGCTCCATTCAGCAAATGGCCCTGGAAGTAGATGGTCAGAGTGCAAGAGCTGTTGGGTCCTTAAGCCAGTCCTATCAACAAGAGGTGCTTCCTAATTTTTAAGAACATTGAGGACTCTTCTCATAGCCAAGCCTGTGAAGTTTTACGGGAATTGTGACTATGGGATTGGTGTTTGGGGATGATAGCATTTCTGTCTGCAAATGTCTTCCCGCTAACACCTAAAGTTACTGGAATAAAGCTCTTGCTGTTTGAAATGCAGAAGGCTAGTTCATTGAACTGTGCAGGGTAGTTCCTGGCACTTACCCAATAAGTCCATGAAATTTGCAAGTCGGGGAAACCTGGACATGCTACTGGTGAGTCCCAGGTTTTCTCAGTCACTCTGCTCCCAGCCCTGCCTGACTGGGTATTTTTATCTATTGCCATGAAGGCACAATCGCAGTGTCAGTTTTAGGGACAATATGTGAGGGTGAATAATGGGTTCCATAATATTTATTTTTCTCAAGGAGAGAGCCCTCTATCCATGAAACTAGAACCTAAAGATAGTTTTTATTTTTTTGTATTAAAACTTCCAGAGCCAGCTGGAGGCCAGGCTGACTAGGAGATCCTGAAAACTACAATCCAAAAGGCCAACATCTTATTTGGGAAAACTTTCACCATCCCCACAGAAGCAATTCCTCACTGGTCATGTCAAGATACTTTCTGATGAGGCAGTGACAAATAATAATAATAATAATAATAATAATAATAATAATAATAATTGCAGAGCTATACACAACAGGCAGTCCCTTCACAGAAAATATATTACTTCTATTCTTTTTGTATTGCATTCCTCTGAAAATTAATTTAATACTGAAAGCACTACATAAACTGCCTTCAAAATACTGTGGCCCCACAGTTACAATTAAAACCAGGCAACTGTGAAAAAGTGTTTGTCTGAAAATAAAAGGTTTATGAATACAAAAAGTAGAGATCAATAAACTGACAAGATATGTTAATCACACAAGAAAATAACTGTGTGAAACTCTATTCCTTAACAGTACGGTGGGGGCATCTTTAAATTGCTTTTAACAATGTAACTTTAATGAAAAAGAAAAGAAAA
>NW_024804003.1:0-6122 GCF_019175285.1 Sceloporus undulatus | reverse complement strand
CTTTTAGGTTGGGAAGATCTAATCCACCTCTCTCCCTGGAATCCTGCATACATTTAAGTTTAATTCTTGGCTTCCTTCCTCTCCAAATAAACTGGGTTATGTCCTTATGCCAATTCTTAAATACCTTATCAGAAGTAATGATTGGAATCGATTGGAATAAATATAACAGTCTTGGCAATACATTCATCTTAATAACTGAAATTCTTCCTAATATGGATAAGCTGAGTTTATTCCAGTTAATTAAATCCTCTCTTATTTTTGACCATAATTTTTTGTAGTTGTTCTCAAATAATTCTGTGGATCTTTTTGAAAGTTGGATTCCCAGATATTTAATTCTTTTTTCAACCTTTATTCCCGCTCTTCTTTCTAATTCTTTCTCTTCCTTAGTTTTTATATTTTTAGTTAGGATGGTTGATTTGTCTTTATTAATTTTACATCCCATAATTTCACCAAATGAATTTAATATAGTTAGGAGTTCGTCTACATTTTCCATGGGGTCTTCCGATATTATAACTACGTCGTCCGCAAAGGCTCTAATTTTGTATTCGTGGTTTTTAATTTTTGCACCCTTCAAATTAGTATTAAATTTTATCTCCTTTATTAAAAGTTCTATGACCAGTAGGAATAGTAAAGGAGAAAGAGGGCAACCTTGCCGTGTTCCTCTTGAAATGTTTATAGTTCTAGTCCTCTCTCCATTGATTCTTAATTGCGCTTTTTGACTCTCATATATTTTTCCTATCCAATTAAAATAATTTTCTCCTATTTCAATCATTTTTAGTATTGCTATCATCGAATCCCAATTTACCGAGTCAAAAGCTTTTTCGAAGTCGAGAAAGAACAGTCCCAATTTTTTTTCATTATGTTTTTCATAATATTCCAATATGTCTATTACAGTCCTCAAATTTTCTCTTATATATCTATCGGGTAAAAACCCTCTTTGGTCCTCGTCTATTGCTTTACTTAGGTAGTCCTTTAATCGACATGACAAAATTGATGCAAAAATTTTATAGTTGTTATTTAAAAGTGAGATAGGTCTATAATTAGCCGGATTCAGTGGGTCTTTTCCTTCTTTTCTGATAAATATAATCTCCGCTTGCTTCCATGAATCGGGTATCCTACCCCCGAGTGCCTCATTCATTACTCTTTGTAATGGTTGCCAGATTTCCTCAATAAAGGTTTTGTAGAAGGCCGCTGTGAGGCCATCATTACCCGGGGCCTTACCTAGTTTGCTTTGTTTGATCGCTTCCCAGATTTCCTCTTTAGTTATTGGTTGATTAAGTCTTTCCTGCTGTTCTTTTGAGAGTTTTTGGATTTTGCTGTTCTTCAAAAAGTGCTTAATTCCCCTATTCTCTTCATTTTGTCTCGAATATAATTTCCCATAGTAATCCAAAAAGACCTCCTCAATGTCTTTTTGTTGTGTTAATATCTGGTCCCCCTTTTTAATTTTGTTGATCAGATTTTTCTCTCTCTCCTTTCTTAATTTGTGGGCAAGCCACTTTCCTGTTTTATTGGCATGCTCAAAGTTATTTTGCTTTACGGTCCTGAATTTATTCTCTAGATCTTTGTTTGCCTCAATTTCTAATTGTTTCCTCAGGGCTTTTATTTCTTTTTGGACAGTTTTATTATTTGGTTTGCTCTTCAATTCCTCCTCTTTATCTTTCAGTAAGCCATTTAATAAGCTTAAATTTTGTTTCTTTTTTTTCTGACAGATTATATTTTGTTGAGTAAAAAAAACCCTAATAGTAGCTTTCGCCGCATCCCAGACTGTTGCTGTATCTACTTCATTCTCCAAATTTACTTCGAAAAAGGACTTTATCATGTCCTTCCCTTTGACAATTACATCCTCATTCTTTAATAAATCTTCATTTAGTTTCCAATAGAATTTCTTAGGTGGTTCTTTTAACTGTAATAGAATTGGACTATGGTCCGATATTTCTCTGTTTAAGACTGTCATCTTTTCAACTTCTTTGATCAATAATTTGGAAACCAGGAAAAAATCAATTCTTGAGAGAGATTCATGTCTCTCTGAATAAAACGTAAAACTTTTTTCTTCGTTATACAAGTGTCTCCATATTTCTATCAGGGAGAAGTTTTTAACCAGCTGGAAAAAAATTTTAGGTAATTTACCTTGATTATTACTGATCGTTTTTCCTGAAGTTCGATCTAATTTAGGATCTGTTACCCCATTAAAATCTCCTAGAAGAATTATCTGTTCATATTCCAACTCCATTACTGTCTTGTTTATTTTGTTATAAAAGATATTCTTGCTTTCTTGGGGGCCATATATTCCAACTATTAAGATTTTTTTCCCATTCCAAAAAATTTCTGTTCCAACAAACTGTCCATTTTTGTCAGAAAATACTTCTTTAGGTTCTAGGTGATTCTTAACATAGATAATTACCCCTCTTTTAGCTTTGTCAATTGTACTAGTGTACTCTTTTCCTAGAATACTATTTCTGATCAATCTTATATCTTTCGTTCTAATATGGGTTTCCTGCAGGCAGATAACCTCGGCATTAATTTTTTTTATATATTGGAATACTCTCTTTCTCTTCTGGGGGGAGTTTAAGCCTTTTACATTCCAAGATAAAAGTTTCATAATTTTAATCGACCCTTACACTAGAAATAAGCACACACTCTCTTTTCTTTTTCCTAAAAAATTCAGCTTTATTTGTAGTATCAATGAATTAATCAATCTATACTTAAGATTGGGGTTGAGTCAAGAGTGGATTGTAAAAAGAAGGAGGGAAAGGAAGAAAGAACAGGACAACTATGTCTATTTATCCGTCAATGGATTGTATAAATCTAAAAGAGTCAGAAGTAAGGATCCAATTATTAAATGCCTTTCTCTACTTATTACTTTTCTCAAAATCTTCTCTTACTTCTTTACTCGTTCTTCAGTTGACTCCTCCTCTTTCTCTTCCTCCTCCGCTTCCTCTTCACCACCTTTTTCTTTGTCTTTCTTGTTTCCTTTTTCTGGTTCCTTACCTAGCTCGGTCAAGAACGATCTGGCCTGTTCCACAGAGTTCAATCTCACTCTCCTTTGTTTCCAGGTTACAATGACCCCATCCAAATCATCCCATTTATACAGAATCTTTCTAGCCTTCAGTTGTTCAATCAAGAAATTGTACTCCTTTCTTCTCTTTAAAATTTTTCCAGGGATGTCCCTTAGGATTGTGATCTCTTTGCCCTCAATTAACAGTTTGTTATTGAAGCTTTGTCTCAAGATTATTTCTTTGGTTTGTTTACGGACAAAGTAGATCACAATATCCCTCGGAAGCCTCCTGGTCTTCGCAATTCGAGAATTAATCCTATAGATCCGATCAATTTCCCAGGGAAAGAGAGTTTCGGATTCTCCAATGAATTTAGCCAAAATTGGTGAGAGAAGGGTATACAAGTTTTCATTTACATTCTCCGGCAGACCTCTCAGCTTCAGGCAATTTTCTCTCTGTTTCAATTGTAGTTTTAAAATCGATTCTTGTCCCTCTTGTTGATCTTTATATAATGTGTCCACTTTAGTTTCCATCTTCTTCATATCAATTTCTAGTTTTTCCACTTTGCCACTGACCTTTTTCAAATCATCATCAATCTTGTCTAGCCTTGTAGTTACTTCTCCCAGTTCAATTCTCAAATCCTTCTTAAATTCTGCTTTCAGTTCATCTTTAGATTTTTGTATTTCCATATTTGTTTCTTGGAGCATCTTTCTGATTTCATCCATCATTGTTTCGTCTAGGTCTGGAGCTTTAGTAGGTGTATTTAATGATGTTCTCCTTGTTGAATTGGTTAATGTATTCGATGATGCTTTCAAGGTGGTTTTCCTCGTGCCCACTACCATCTTTGTAGATAGTTCAATAGGAAAGATAGAAAAGTAGAAAATTAGATAAATTAATTTCTCTTGCTCGATGAAGAGACTTCTAGTATCCAAAAATTTAGTTTTTAAATTTGGATCCCCTATCAGGGTGATTTCTTGCTGGGTATTTCAATTATTGTTTAGAATTGAAAACTCAATTGATGAGTTTCAAAAGATTTAATTTCAAATTTAAAAGAACTACTTCCTACGGTTAAGTTTCAAAATTGGATCCAGGTTTTGCTTTTTAACTTTAAGTTTGGGTTCTAGCGCTGTATTTTAGCTCATTCACCCTCTCAGTAAAACAATCCTTTGTTGGATATATTTAGAAAATTGATTATTAGGAATATTAAAAAAAATAATTTACTTTAACAATCAGAGGTTCCTATTTAAATTTGGTGTTTCTGTAATAGAACCTAAGGTTCACCTCCAGACAGATCTGTTTGTAAATCTTTAACATCCAATAGAGGAAGGGAGGAGAAGGAGGAAAAAAAAAACCCACACACCTTCTTCCTATTTTATAGGGTAATTGTAAAATTTATAACCCACCCTTTTTTTTTATTCTAGTTCAAATGGAATTCTCTTGACTTTCTTCTGGACCCCAATATACACAATACACTCAAAACTACACCAGCATATTTTCTAATTACAGGGTATTGTTGTCATTTGTTTACCAAAAGTCACTTACTTATTATCACAAGTTGATCAATCTTATTTCCTCTTTCAAGTTGCAATTTTCTCAAATTCCTAAAGAGAGAAAGGGAAAGACTCTGATAACCTTTTATATAAATTTAGAAAAACCAAATTCCCTGGTATGCCAATAGGCCTATTTTTACCATTAAGCTTCTGCCTTACTTTATGTAAGCTTTCCTCTAGATTAGATTATCAAAAGATGGTAAAAGTCTCAAATAACTTTAGACAGTATGTAAGCTCTGACAACTTCCCTTTTTCTCCTTAGTAAATTGTATCTGCAAGCTTAGACACTGTCAGTTATTATGAACCATTAATAGCTAATCCCTTTACAACAGAATCTGTTTCAGGTAATGTGCTCCAACAGTTTGTATTATTAAGAATTCTTAAGCAGTACAGTTCATTAGACTCTTAGATTAATCAATCAAAAACTATCACACCTCTTCCACTCCAGAGTTTGTATACCCCACAATTTCCAGTACAAAAGACGTTTAAAGGTTACAAGGTCTTGTTGCTTCAGGGTTTGTGGATCTTTAAGCAGTCTGCTGACTGCTGTTCTTCTTCTCTTCTTCCTCTCTCCTCCTAGTCCACTTCATAAACAGCATTAATTATGAACACCTGCATCCACTCTTTGATTAAATCTGTCTGAGGGTGGCCTTGAAGGAGGGAATGTAGTATGAACTCAGCCTCCTCTCAGCTGAATTAAACTGTCGCCATTTCTCTCCTTGTCGTTTTTCTCCTTATTCTATATTTCTTCTCTGGCTATTTATTCACAGTCTAATTCACCAGTAGTACTCCGTCAGAGTTGCATAATTACACAGTTACCGATGCCAAAGTTTTTAGATACACAGTTTCAAAAGTTCCAAAGGTAGCAAATGTTAGTATTTTACCACTGTGCCCAGTAGTCAAACCAAAACCACAAAGGTATCAAAATAAACTTTAGGTAGTAAAGGAGCGCAAACTGCCTTCTTTTATCTCCCCTTACAGATCCCAATTTCCAGGGGACTGGTCATATGGACTATGTATCTACACCGGCTCCCAATCGTCCCAATTCTCTTGATCTTCAGGTCACCTAGTAAATCCTTTACTTTTTATTTTGTAGAAAGTTACAAACTTGGCAAGGCTGATCTTCTCCTTAATTCTTCTAAAGAAAAAAAAAATAGAGCGGCAGCGGCGGCGCCCCAGTCAGCAAGCCGCGGCTTGCTGCTACTTACAGCGGGCGTGGTTGCTCGGGCTTTCTTCCCTCTCTCCGCTTTGGGCTCCCCGCGAGTCGCCGCCGGCATTAAGCGCCTCGCGGCTTGGTCTTTTTGCGCCTTTTTGCGCCTCGGGTCTGAGAGAAGTTGGGGTGGGGGAGATGCCAGTCGAGCCCCTCTGCTTCCCCTTTTGTCGGGGGGACCCGTTTGGCCAGCTGGCTAGTCACTCCAGTCGGCCCCGACCCCGCTGCCTGTAGCCACTCTCTGGAGACTGTCCTAGAGACGTGGCTCCCGCGCCGCCATCACCACCGGAAGTCCGATAGATGTCAGCTTTTTAACAGTCACTGAAATTTCCATTTGTTAAATCAACATAATTTAATAAATTGCACTCC
>NW_024804002.1:0-6122 GCF_019175285.1 Sceloporus undulatus | reverse complement strand
GCTGTGTAATAAGAAAACCTTCTCAGAAAAGAGACACAAAAGACACACAAAGAGACACACTTCCTTCCTTTTGGCCCAAGGAGCCTGGCCTCCTTCTGACTCTGGAGCCTCAGAGAGAAAGAGAGGCCTCTGTTCAACTGAGACTCAGAGAAGGTTCTGGAACAATATTCCCCACAGTCACAAGCAGAACAAAATGGCCGCTGGAACACAAAATGGCTGCCTCTGCCTCAGCGCTTGGCAGTTTGAGGCCTTCAGGGAACCCAAAATGGAGGAGGAAAGGGCCCCAAAGTCAGAAGGGACCCCAAACAGCATTTCCAAACCTTAAAAACACCTAAAATCTTTCCTGATGCTATAATATAGAGATTCACTGAGATACTCTTTATAAATACGTCTTTCCATGTCTTTATAAATAAATAAAATGTAATAACACTAATGCTACTACTAATAATAGTAATAATAAGTTACAACCAGGAGATTTCTCCCTGTGGCTTCTCCCCCAGAGGCCTCTGCGTATGCTCAGGAGCCCCTTCTTCTTCTTCTCCTTCTTCTTCCTCTGCAGAATCCTCCAGAGGTCTCTCTGCTCCTCCTCCTCCTCAGGCTCTTCCTCTAAGCCTTTCTCCTCCTCCTCTTCCTCAGGCCCTTCCTCTAAGCCTTCATCCTCCTCCTCCTCTTCCTCTAAGCCTTCCTCCTCCTCCTCCTCAGGACCTTCCTCTAAGCCTTCCTCCTCCTTTTCCTCCTAGACTTTGGGGGGAGAATTGTATGCCTTCAATTCCTTTCTGGGGATCCTAAGGCAACACTGTCACAGGAGTCTCTTTGTGGGTTTTGTCGAGGAGTGTTTACCATTGTCATCCTTTGAGGCTGAGAGAGTGTGCCTTGGGGGCTGAGGGTGTGCTGCGTGCCTTGAACCCATGTCTACTGACCCTATTCCCAGGGTTTTCTTGCCTTCAGGTTTACCTTCCACTTTACCCTTTGTCTTCCTCTGAGGCTGAGAGAGTGTCTGCTGCCCTAGGTTCCCCCACAGTGGGTTTCATGGCCCAGAATGAATGGCATTTCCATCATGTAGATGTGTGTTTGTGTGTGTGTGTTGTCTGCCTTCCAGTTGGCCATTGGTCTTCCTCTGAGGCTGAGAGAGTGTGACTTACCCAAGGTCACCCATTTTATATAATGGGTCTTGAGCACCCATGGATTTTACTATCCAAGCCAAATCCCAGAGGATACCAAGGGCCCATTGTTTTTCCATCTTTTTTGCAGACAGCAAAGCAGATCTTGCTTGCCTGACCTTTGCATGTTCAAGAGCAGTGTTGGGCAAATGCTAAGAGATGCCTTGTGAGGTTAGGAAGAGGGTCATGGAAAACAGTCCTCTTCCTCTGGACCCACAGACTCAGAAAGACATGGGGCCCCCATTCAATGGGACCCCTTTATTTGAGGCTGCTCTAGATCCAGGAGGGTCTCTCAGGAGAGATTGGGAAAGTCACCCTTTGAGGAGATCTGGTCCTTAAAGGTTGATATCTCCAGGCTTTGCTGAGAGGGCAATATTTGGGATTTGGGCAGATCCAGGCTGCAGGGCTCTCTCAGATCTGGCTCAAAAACACTGCAGAAATTATGATGATGATGATGATGAATCTTCCCTTCAAACCCACAGAGCCTTGTGGACGCTCAAATAGTAACAGAGGTCAAAAACACATTGCAGAAATATTCCAGTTTGCAGAAATAAACCACTTCAACTTCCCTAGTTCAGTGCTTGGGAATCCTGGGAATTTTAGTTTATCATGACATCTGAGTTGTCTGACAGAGAAGACTAAATATCTCACAAAACTACAGTTCCCAGAATTCCCTAGCATTCAGCCAGACAGTTAAAGCAGCCCTGAACTTGGACCATTGTTAGCGGTTGGCTTGGAGCCTGAATAGGGTTCTAGAAGGCTGGTGGGTTTGGTCATTGGCTGCTTAGGAAGAAGGGCTCCTTCTGTGTTTCCTTGGCAGGAGAGGAAAGGAAAGGTGGGTGCCTGGAGATGCCGATGGGAGACCCCTAAATTTGGTTCCTTTGTGAGAATGCTGACTGAGGGGGAAGAGAAGGGTGATGGATTTGGTCCCCAGGGAGGCCCCCGGTCAGGCAGGGCAGGCCACACAACATTCGCTCACTCCCAAGTCAAATCCTGGTTTCTCTTCTTTTGCCCAGGACCTAAACCTGGACCAGAAAGGATCAGGTTTTATTTGCTTTCTTCTCCTGTAACATGTGTTTTTCCTTGCCCTTTTTACACGTGGCAGTAAAGATACGATACATCAGGGCCTGGCATTGAGCTTCCAGTTTTCATGCATGATCTTCAGACAGGAGATGAGGCTGCCTCTTCTCCATTTTGGAGGGAGCCCAATTCCAGGAAAGAGGAAAGGGCTCTGTGCAAACATCCAGATCAGATGTGAGAGCAGTAGTTTATTATAATTTGCAAGGCTTAGTTAATTGGTTTCTTCAAATAGAAAAATTGCAGGGGTCTATGGATTGTTTTAGTTTCTTGCTTTCTCTCAGTTGTGGTGGTACAAGGGCTCACTACTATACTCTGCATTCGCCATCTGACTAGAAAGAAGGAGCCTAAATCAAATGCTTTTATCCTTAGTTTTTTATGGATTTTTTGGGCTATGTGGCCATGTTCTAGAAGAGTTTCTTCCTGACGTTTCCTCAGCATCTGTGGCTAGAATCTCTGAAGATGCCAGACACAGATGCTGGCAAAACGTCAGAAGAAACTCTTCTAGAACGTGGCCACATAGCCCAAAAATCCCACAAAAAGCTATGGAAGCCAACCATGAAAGCCTTTGACTTCACGCTTTTTATCCTGTCTCTCCAAGCAAGTGAGAAAGAATAATTCCCTCATTTCCCTTTGATCTGGGAACAGACCTTTAAAATTTTCTCTCTTCATTTCTACACAGGAAAGTATATTGAGTAGATCTGAATGACAAACTGTGAGCGACTGTGGTTTGTAATTTATGCATTAGGCTGAATGAGATCCCTAGAGGCCCTGCCCCAGGTCCTAGGTTTTAGCTAACAAACCTCAAGACCTGAATTCACAGCCCTATAAGAGAGATGGAGGGACACCAGAAATTAGGCAACCAAAGTCCTATACATATTATCCAATTGTGGCAGTTTGGTGCCATGTTAAAGGCTGTGGATCCACCCCAGAGAAACCTGGGAATGGGGTGCTTAGAACTGGATGCTTGGTAGAGAGCCCCAGTGCAGTCCTTCATGAGAGTTGCTATATAATTCTAAGTACCTGAAAGATGAAATCCCAGGATTCTGTTGGACAGAGTCCTGGAAGTTTCATGGTGTCAAAGTGCTAGGTTTGGGCAATGGAGATACAACCCAGGTGCCAAAAATGACCCATAGCAATTCTGGACAGACTTCTTCAGTCTCTGTCTCTATTGGTAGAGGGGCTATTTACACCAAGAAACCCATGGATCTTCAAGGGATCTCCAGTTTATTTAGTTTATTTATATACATCCATCCTTTATCCCAATATAGGGACTCAGGGTGGCTAACAATAAATTTAATACAGTACAAATTCAAAACAATGCAAAGGCATTAAAATTATAACAATTTTTTTAAAAAAATTAAATCATTTATACCAGGGGTAGGCAACCCTTTTGAGCCGGGGGCCGGGTTGCTGTCCCTCAGACAACTGGGGGACCGAAGCCAAAAAACAAATAATTAAATTTTTTTAAAAAAAAATTAAATAAATAAATAAACCGGGACAAATGTAGGACAAAATTTTCAAATGGAGGGCAGTTTTTAAATAAAAAATGGAGGACACGCGAAAAAATTTGCTGATTTTTTAAAAAAATGTTAAGATAAATGCATGTTTCTGAGGCTTCTATAGACAATTGCCCCACCATGCCCCTTGCACAAGACTCCAAAGGCCCCGGCGGCAATTGGCGGCAGGACCAGGCTGGGGCCGGTCCCAAGGCCTCGCCGGGCTGCAGGTTGCTTACCCCTGATTTATACAGTTGGACCTTGAAAATAGTAAATTGCATCAAAAACCACATACAAACCTTGACCTCTGAATTGCAGTTCAAACCTTATCTCTGTTTTGCTTAGGATCCAGCCCTTGAGGCATCAGCATTTCCAGAAAGGAGAGAAAGTGGAAGTGCGAAATACTTTTTGTTTGGAGGAAGTGTCTATCCAGATTCTGTCCTGTAAAACTATTACAGCCCCCTTTGATGCTGTCTTTGATTCAGAACATATGATGGTGGAGCCTGGGAGGGAGACTAAGGACTAGGGCATGCTGGGGAATGCTTCAGAGGGAGCTTTTGGGAGCCAATGTGGGACTTTGCTTTCTCCCCCCGATTACTTTCCTGCTCTCTTTTGACAAGGTAAGCTCAATGGTAGAAAAGACTGCAAAAGCCATCTTCCCTGTATAGTCCATGCTCACCTCCATGACACCTTAGGAGCAAGCAAATCTCCACTGAGGACAGCACAGTCAAAAGACAAAATCCAAAATGGGGAGTGGTCTTTGAGATCCTGATGGTCCTCTGAGAGGAAAATGTCAGCCCCTGAAACCAATCCTGGTCAGCCTTTGGGAAAGTGCCCTCAAGGTTTGATCCAAGCGGCTCTCAGCCCCTGGTAGACTGTCCCTTCCCTGAGTCTTGCTCTCCTGGAGGATCAGAGGGGATTCTGGGGGGCCTGGGCACCTCCTCTTCTTAGGGATCCTCACCCTCAAGTTCAGGTGACAAACAGTAATTCACCCATGAGGAGCTCCCCGTTCCCCGCTCTGTCCTGGCACATGCCTTAGGAAGCCTCTTCCATGGAAATTTGGGAGCTCCTAATCTTAGTGCAAATGGGAACCTCTGGAATCTTCCTATTCTTCCCATCCTGGAAACAAGGTATAGTTGTGAATCTCTTCCAATGAAAAGAGGGGTTGTTGTTGTTGTTGTAATAACAGGGCTCCAGTCAATGGAGGTCTTCTTCAGGCAGTAAAGGGCGGTTTATGCAAATTCAGAATATCATCACTGCTACGGATTCCCGTTTATGTATTTCTAGAGCTCCAGAAATCGAGGACTTGCCTCATTATCTGCTTTTTTGCTCACTATATACTGATCCAAGAACTAAATTTATGGGATCTATTCTGTCCAATTTACAGCGTAATACCACTTCTGAAAAGATTTTTTTTTTTCTCCTGTCTGATATTGATTCTCAGGTAACTTATAAGGTTTCATTGTTTGCCTCAACGGCAATCAAAATTCGGGCAAGGGCAATAGCGGACATAGCAGTTGATTGTCATGGGGATGATCTTATCTAAACTTTGAAGTTGTTTTTAATGTTGTTTTATTTAAATGTCTGGAATTTTATTATGTTTAATGTATAAAATTTGGATGTTAGTTATTTGATGGAGCATTTTATAATTCTGAATTTCTGTCACCGATTTTACATTTTAATCATGTGAATGGCCTTTGGCTTAAACATTAATTTAAAAAATTGATTGATTGATCTAATGCTATTGAAGCCTATGCTGTGTGATGTTCTTTATTTGGCACAAAAGTCTCCCCCAAATGAGGCATCTGAAGGGAGGGTCTCTCCTCTGCCCCACTTTCCAGGAGGAAGGGGGCTCCTCAATCCCTGTTTTACCTTCAGATCCCCCTCCCCTCTATGGCCATGCCTCTCTCCAAGGGTCCCCCCGCCCTCTTTTCTCATAATAACCTCCCAAGTACCTAGGCCCCAAGGACCCCCCGAAGGAGGGGGCAGGGAAGGAAAGAGGGAGAGGCGGACTGGCAGGTCCCCTGCCTTTCTTTGGGGGGGAGATCGGGGTTTCATTCCTTCTTACAACACCGCCCCCCCCAGAAGACCCTCCAGCCTATCCTTCAAACGAACAAGGGCTCTCCTCCACTTCCCTCCCTCAGAGCAGGCTGTGAGAGCAGCAATGGCTTCAGAGGCTGAAACTCTGCATGCACATTAGCAACCAAAGGCCCCTCCTGAGTATGCGCAGGGATCGCAAGGCCCTTGCTGCTGCTGCTGCTTATTCCACTCTTGGCCTTTAGAAGAAGGGAAGTCGTACGCCCTTCCTTCCTTTCTTCCTTCCTTCCTTCTGTCCTTCGTTCCTTCCTTCCAGAATGGAGCCCAACCAGCGGAGCTGGACTCAGGA
>NW_024804001.1:0-6125 GCF_019175285.1 Sceloporus undulatus | reverse complement strand
TAATAATAATAATAATAATAATAATAATAATAATAATAATAATAATAGAAGAGCCTTGTATGATAGTCCTTAGAGGTGGTTAACTGGCAACCAAAGGGTTTCTAAACTCTAGAATGTAGCAAATAATTCAGAAATAAAACATGGAGATTTATAAATATTGTCTAGTGGAGAAATATAATGTAACTCACTATATTGGAGAATCATAGAATCATAGAATAATAGAGTTGGAAGAGACCACAAGGGCCATCCAGTCCAACCCCTTGCCATGCAGGCACTCTCAGTCAAAGCATACCTGACAGTTGGCCCTCTGCCCTCTGCTTAAAGGCCTCCAAGGAGGGAGATTCCACCACACTACGAAGGAGTGTGTTCCACTATCGAACAGCCCTTACTGTCAGGAAGTTCCTCCTAATGTTGAGGTGGAAGCTCTTTTCCTGGAGCTTGCATCCATTGCGCTGGGTCCTGTTCTCTGGAGCAGCAGAAAACAAGCTTGCTCCCTCCCTTCAAATATTTAAACGGGGCTATCATATCACCTCTTAACCTTCTTTTCTCCAGGTTAAACATCCCCAGCTCCCTAAGTAATTTCTCACAGGGCATGGTTTCCAGGCCCTTCACCATTTTAGTCACCCTCCTTTGGACATGCTCCAATTTCTCAATGTCCTTTTTGAATTGTGGTGCCCAGAACTGGACACAATATTCCAGGTGGGGCCTGACCAGAGCAGAATAGATGGCACTATTACTTCCCTTGATCTAGACACTATACTTTTATTGATGCAGCCTAAAATTGCATTGGCCTTTTTAGCTGCTGCATCACCCTGTTGAAGACTATGGCCCATGGTACCTGCTGTCCCAGATGCTGTTAATGGGCAACGTAAAGTTCCCTGCTCTTTTCTCTTGGACTGGACAGTCTTTTAAAACAAGGATGTCTTCAAATAGACACTTTCCCTCTTTGAAGCAGTGTTTTTCATTCTAAGGTAGGGCTGTTGTGCCCAAGATAAGACTTGTTTGCTGAAGAATTAAAATGTAAGCAAATCTGTATGACCACTGGCTAGTGATGAGAGAGAACTTAGATTCAATTGTGAATTGGAGAGTACATCCATTTGGTTTAAATAAAATAAGTTAGACAATGCCGGGGAAGGGTTAAGGGAAGATAAACAAGCTGTGTATAATTGTAAAAATGAAGGAAACAAACTTGAGGGAAAAAGTAAAAGTAGAAGTAAGAAAAACATTTAGAGTGAACAGATGGCGAGTGTCAATTGTATATAACCGAGCAATTTATCTGTGTGACATGCTTCTGGGATTTTCCATTTTGTAGAGCAGAAGTGCAAATATAGAAGAGTCCTCATCTGGCTTTCTAGAACAGTAATGTAAACCACAGCGGTAATAGCAATACTAATTTGCCAGATTCTTGGTCCCAGCATTTACACCATTAGTGTTCAACAGAATATTTTCCTGAATTGACAGAAAAAGATTTGTATGCACGCAGACATTAAACAAACATTTCTAGTTTCATTTTGAGATTAACTAGGGTCTTGGCTTTTCAAAACTCTTACTGTCTTATTGTAGACATGTGGTTTTGGAAGAGTGGAATGGCTCTAAACTTTATCTGGGTACAACTTTCTTGTTCAGTAAGTGCTTTGGGTCCTTAAATTATGAAAGGGACAGTAACAATTACAAGAAACTGCTATAGTCAGCAAGAACAAATACGAGTCCTTCCATCAGCATGTAGAAGACAGACAGGTTTAGAACGCTTTCAGTGATGATAAAAAGTTGAAAGTCTTACAGCACCACCCTATGTATATCTACTCACAAGTAGGACCTATTATATTTAGTAGATGTTGCTTTCCATTCCAGGCCAGATTATTGTCAAAATGAGCACTGGGTAACATCCCAACTATCCAGGTAAAACATGGCCCATTGCAGGTTTTTCCATCTTCACATGTTACATCACTATGTACTGAAAATCTGAGTGACTGGAGTGGCACCCTGCACCATATTCAACTAGTCCTACCAGAGCCTATGTGTGTACAACTTGTGTATGCATGATGTATATATTCATGATCAAAGACACTGCCTTTTGCAAGATAGTAACTATGAGCCATGCCTTCAGATGTGCAGCTTGTAGGCTCATATGGTCATGGAGCCCTGGTGGCACAGTGGTTAAATGCCTGTACTGCAGCCATTCACTCAAAACCACAATAAAGCAGGCTGCAGCTGGTCTGGCACCGTTTGCACCATGGGTATGGCAACTGCATGCAACCAGCCGCGGTTGCCCTAGCCTAGCTATGGGCCTGATTGTCACTGACTGCCTCCTTTACATTACCCACATCAATATATATCCCCCCCCCATTCCCATCTCCCTCCATAGTTACTCCCAGCGTCTGCCCTCTGTCCTCCAGCTGTCAATAGGCACTACTGGGGTGCAATGATATATAGAGTATCATTTGCTAGAATAGAGGCTTGCAGTTTTGTGGATTGGGCACTATTCTTGGAAAAACTTGTTGCTGACCAACCTGGGAATAATTATACCAGATGCAGAGAAATTGGGTTGAAGAAGAGCAATTTTATTTAAACTAGAATCCATTTAAACTGCATTGAACCAAGAAAGGTGTAAGAGGGGATCAACCTACTTTGGGATCAACTGAGGCAGAAGCCACTCATTGACTTCCTCTTCAGCTGTTCCTGAAGAAAGTATTTGGACCCCAAAGACACTGGGTTGCTCTCCACCTGGCCATCTCCTGGAAGACAGACCCAAGGATCCCCACACTTAAATTGCAGGATTAGCTACCCTAGTCATAGGGCCTAAAGAGGACATTCCAGAGCCCTCACCTTTACCAAATGGGTGTCAAAGTGTTCATCAAAACTCTGGGTTTTTTCCATTCACTACCTGCCATGGAAATGGGACAAGTATCTGCTCAGTCTCTCCTCACACAGGTGGCCAACATGGCCCTCACTCCCTGTTGTAAATCCCCCAATAACAACAGATTAGTTTCCTCTGATAAATGCACACTATGAACTTTATACAGATTGGGCTCCTGGAAAATTATAGTGGGACGTGGAGGACAATGGTCCAACTCCCTGTTCAAAGCATTTAGAGTCTCCTTATTTACCCTTCTACAAACTGCTTTACAGACTGGATTATCCTCAGCCCACCAAACATGGCAGGGCAAAATGTTGGGTCACATCAATATTATTCCAAGCCATCTAGTCTGTATGGCTACAGGTGGACATAACATGAAGAGTGAATAGGAAATAAATCCTTGTTTTTCTGCCAATGAAGGTGCAGAGGTCTAGTTAAAGAATGGTTTGTTCTTCAACTTTAGTGCTGTGGAGAGGTCTCTTAAGTAAGAAAGAATCAAGTTTTCTTGTTTTCACCCTCAGCTGAAAATTTGCATTTCCCATTAACCACATCTGAACAATGAAAAAATAATTGTGTAGGTTTTAAACATGAAAAAAATCACTTATCAACCAGGCTTTAAACCAGATTTAAAAAACAAACACTTTCTTAATATTGTAAATTATTTAAAACTGCTCTTGAATTTCTGTAGCTATTGGAAGTTACTGGATGGGGCACTTGTCTGATCTCTCTTTAAATGGTTGAAATATTTCACTGTAGGAAGTAAGCATATAACTTCCATATAATTGCCTGTCCTGAAAACTTTGAAAGTATATCACATCTGTGGCCTTTGATATTCATTCTCAGGATGGGAACGTGTGTGTGTGTGTGTGTGTGTGTGTGTGTGTGTGTGTGTGTGACCTATTAACAGCTTGTTTCTTTAAAAATCCCATTTGAATTATATGTCAATGGAAAGTCTTGCTGAAAAACTCTGTGCAAGGAAATGAACAAAGTTTAACTGTCTCAAATGAATTCCAACATATTGAGAAACATACAGTATATTTCAATCATATCAACTGGCAGAATCAAAGGAAAGCACTGAAAAGATAGCCAAAAGCAACTCACTAGACAGAAAGTGTGGGAGATGGAAGATGTTTATTCACCTTTTAAAGACAGGAACTTTATTTCTGATTATCTCCAGACCTTGTGATACTATGCTTAGCTGAGTCTTTTAAGTCAGTATATGATGGGGTGGGAGGGTGGGGGGGAAGAATGATTGAAAAGAAGAGTCTGCAGTATCTATAAATCCACTTGGAAAAGATTCTGAAAGGTCACCTGTGGATACTGTTTATCATAGTGTTAAGTTGATTGTAATGGTCTCATTATTTCTTCAACAGGGCAGGCGAAAACCCCATTGGTCATCTTGCTGTCTCATAAATAATTAACCAGAGGTTTTCACTGGCCATAACCTCTGAACAGAGTGGTTAATTTCTTCAACTGCAAAGCAGGAACATTTAAAAAAATATCCAGGATGAAAAATTTGATCAGTCATTGTGGGCATTAAAACAGTAAGGGTATCTTAAACATACAAGTTCAGCTTTGTCCCCAACCGAAACAGGTTTTGCATGCAGCTTGAACATTTTTTAAATGTATCTCAATATTAGTTGTTGATAAATTGACCTGAGATAGCACAGCATGTTCTTCTTTGTATATACTTTTCGTTTAAAGGCCAAATTACAGGTAGCAGGTAATTTTGGATGTTGCATTTTGAGTTCAGCAAATGTTTGGTTGTCAGTTTGTTGTGTTTTTGCTGCCGGGGAGGGGAAAAGAGTCAGTGTGGTGTAGTGGTTTGAGTGCTGGACTAGATATTGGGGAGATCAGGGTTCAAATCCCATGGAAACCCACTGAGTGACCTTGGGTAAGTCACACTCTCTCAGCTTCAGAGGAAGGCAATGGCAAAGCCCCTCTGAAAAATATCTTGCCAAGAAAACTGTGAATCAAGTCCACTTTGTAGTCACCATAAATAAAAACAAACAACTTCAAGACACACAACAAAAAACTAAAGTAAGTGTTTCTGAGATGTTTCCCTGAAGTGCCAAAATAACTTGGCTGTTCTTAAACCTACAGTGCATCTTAACATTGATTGTTCCACCTTCTTTTCTCCAGGCTAAACATGCCCAGCTCCCTAAGGCCCTTTTCATCAGGCATAGTTTCCAGATGTTTCATCCTTATAGTTGCCTTCCTCTGGGCATGCTCAAGTTTACCAACATCCTTCTTGAATTGTGGTGCCCAGAAATGGACACAATATTCCAGGTATAGGAAGGATAGAGTAGTACTATTACTTCCCTTAGTCTAGATACTATACTTCTATTGATGCAACCTAGTTGCTCTCTATGTACACTTGTCTAATTCTTTTAAACATTTTATTCTTTTTTCTTCTAAAAATAATGGTATAACTGATAGGACATAGTTTGACAAACATAATACACTGGTCCCCTGGTTATCTGCTGGAATTTGGTTCCAGGCTCCTCCATGGTTACCAGTTATCTATGGATGCTCAAGTCCTATTATATGCAGTGGCATAGTAAAATAAGAATGTATGAAATACTGTTGCTAAAGCTTGCATAAAGAAGTGGACTGGTTTCAGTGTTTTTCATCCAACTACTATCACTAGAAGCATTTCAGTCTGGCTTCCATCTCTGAGACAACATTGACTATGGACAGACCTATGTACAGCATGTTGTGGTAGTCTAGGTCACTAAGGGCTCAAGCAGACAAGTAGCTTGGAGTGGCCTCTGGCTGCTCCAGCCATGAGCAAGCCCTGATCAGTGAAGGACCGTAGTGACTGGACAGCATGGCTTCAAGGTAAGCCACTGCATTATCCGGAACAGACCACTGTCAAGGAACAGTTTTCCCCCGCTCCTCTTACAGTTGGGCTTGGACTACCTTAGGTTACCTCAGCAGAGCCTCTGACCAATCCAGGGGTGTGAATCATCTGCACGTCATGCCATACCCCTGAAGCGGCCCGGTACTGATTGTGTGTTTTGGGCCTACGCTATGTAAAAGTGTGAATCTCTCAGGAAAGGCCATAGGATGATTATCAGTCAAAGCTGGAAAAAAGCACCTTTGCAACTGATGATACCAGCACATCTAACAGGAGTGTCAGATCAAGATGTTATGATAGCTTCACTGGCAAGGACTCCTTTTCTGGATACAATCCAAATACCAGATTATGACCCATGAAGATAATAATAATAATAATAATAATAATAATAATAATAATAATAATAAT
>NW_024804000.1:0-6126 GCF_019175285.1 Sceloporus undulatus | reverse complement strand
ATTTCATTTACTGTATATCCCATGTTGCTTTTTCCTTGACAGTCCCCTCCGAAATAAAATATTGTATGTGGCTTACAATGTCATTCCAACCATTTGTGTCAACCTTTCATGGTTTTCCACTGTTAGTGCTTTAGTAAACAAATCTGCTATGTTAGTTTGTGTCTCTATGTATTTCAACTCTATTTCTCCTTTTTGAACCATGTCTCTTACATTTTGGTACCTTACACCCACATATTTGGTTCTGTTTTTCAAACTTTCTGTTTCAGCCATTGCTATACATGATTGTGAATCTTCTTGAATTTCTCCTGGAACTCTGAAATTTTCGTTCAGGTCATTTAACAATTGTTCAATCCACTGTACCTCGTTCACTATTTCGTTCAAAGCTGCAAATTCTGCTTCAGAAGTACTTAGCGCTACGTTTGTTTGTTTTCTACTTCTCCAAACTATTGGACTTTCACTATATTTGATGATCATTCCTGTTACTGACTTCTTGTCTCCTAATTCTGATGCAAATGAACTATCTACAAAACAATCTAAATCTGCGTTACTGCTTCTGATAATTAACTTCTTGTCTAATGTCCCTTTCAAGTATCTTAACAAGTGTTTTACAGCTGTCCAATCCTCAATCTTAGGATTGCAAACTCTTCTAGATAAAGTGTTAACGGCAAACGCAATGTCTGGTCTAGTGTGGCAAGAAATAAACTGTAGTGATCCTATGATGCTCCTAAAAAATGTTTTGTCCTCAAAATCTCTGGTTGTTGGTTCAGAAATGAAACCAGTTGTCATTGGAGCTTTAACTATTTTGGCATTCTGTAGACCACACTTTTCAATCAAGTTCTCAATCTTCTTCATCTGACTTAACAAACAATGTCCTTCTTGTGTCCACTCAACATTAATACCTAAATAAGACTTCAACAAACCTAAATCCTTCAAAGCAAACTTTTCTGACAATTCTCTCTTGACTGATTCTATTTCCTGTTTTGACTTTGCTGCCACGCACAAGTCATCCACATAAATCACCAACACTATGTCTCCTTTTGTATATACACAAGCATCTGCCACGCTTCTCTTGTATCCTAACTTAACTAACTCGTCATTAATGCACAAATTCCAAGCTCTGGCACTCTGTTTTAAACCATACAATGCCTTCTTTAATCTATAAACTTTCTGACTTCCATTCTCCTCAAACCCTTGTGGCTGTTCCATGAAAATTTCTTCATCTAAATTTGCACTTAGATAAGCCGTTTCAAAATCAAAATGCTCTACTACTAAATTCCTCCTAGCTGCTACAGCTAACACCATTCTCAAACTTTCTGGCTTTGCTGTTGGAGAATACGTCTTATCAAAATTCTCATACTGCTGTTGTGCAAAATCCTTAGCTACTAATCTTGCTTTGTACTTAATGCTTCCATCAGGCATTTCCTTTCTCTTATATACCCATTTGCAACCTATCACTGGTTTATCTTTAGGTCTATTAACAATTTCAAACACATCCTTGTTCACCAAGCAACTAAACTCACTTTCCATTGCTTCACACCATCTTTCCTGTTCTTCCCTGGAAAAGGTTTCTAACTGTTCAAAACTCTCAGGCTCTTCTACCACTGTACAAGCTCTTGCCTGCGTCACAACAAACCTATCTAGTGACTTCCTAACTCTGTGACTACGCCTGGGTATGAATTCTGTCGTTCTGCCTCTTTCCTCATCACTGTCTGCACTAGAAGTTGTTGTCTTTCTGCTAAATCTCTTGTCTTCTGTCATCCTAGTGGTTACTGGTCTTGTTTGTGTCTCCCCATCTGAGGTACTACCACTACTGCTAGTAGAGGCTTCTGGCTTGACTGAAACCCCTCCGTTTCCTGAAGTTGGTTCAGTCTGTGCTTGCTGCTCACTTGAGCTACCTAACCTCAAAAACACTTCCTTGTTTGCATGCAGCTTGTCCCAGCCAGCATGTCTTTCAAAATTTGCAGACCTGGAGTACTGTATCTCTTTTCCTCTCATAAGAAATTTGTAGCTGTTCCCTGAATATCCCAAGAACATTAGCCTTTTGCTTTTGGGTTCTCCTTTCCTCCTAAAACAAGCAGGTATGTACACATGTGCAAATTGACCAAAAACTCTTAGGTATTTGAAATTTGGCACTCTCCCATATAAAACCCTGTAGGGAATGTCTTCAATCTCTGCATGGTACAACCTGTTACTTATGTGTATGGCAGTCAGGGTTGCTTCACCCCAGAAGCTGTCTTTAACTCCTGCATCTGCCATCAAACACGCAGAAATCCTTTTTATGTCCTGGATTTTCCTTTCTGCTAAACCATCCTCACTTGGACAAGCAGAGTTAGTGGTTTCATGTCTTATCCCCACTTTCTGGAACCAATTGTACAGCTGGTTGTTTAAAAATTCTCCACCTCTATCTGTAACAATTGTCCCAACTCTGCTATCAAATCTTCTTTCAATCATCCTGACCCATTCTTTCAAACTTTGCCCAGCTTCTGCCTTATTTTTCAATATTCTTACATATGCAAATCTTGAAAATCTATCAACAATTACCAGGAAATATCTGCTTCCCCCTAGTGACAAACAATTTGCTTGGGCTACATCTGCATGGACAAATTGAAACGGTCTCTGAGCAATCCTTTTGGACTTCTTAGCAACTGGATAAGCTCTGACCTTCACTTGATTACATACAGTACAGTCTAAATGATTTTTACATTCTGCTACTTTTAAATCTGGACACATGCTTATTAAACTCTTTAAACACTTGAAACTTGCATGGCCAAATTTTCTATGAAGCTCATGTATGCAGTCTTTGTGCAACGGAACATTATCTATTTTGTTAGCATTCTCAACCTTGTACTTATCAACATTTTCTTCTAGAAAATAAAGCTTATCTTTTTTCAAACCTATGCCACGCAGTTCCCCATTTAAAGTTATTTTACATAAGTTCTTTTCAAAAGTGACTATGTAGTCTCTGTCTGTTAATCTGCTCACTGATAACAAATTGTTTTCTAATTCTTTCACATGCAAAACATCATTAAAGTTTTCTTTTAGCCCTGGAATGTAAACTGTTCCCATTTGATTTATAGTTGTGAGCTCATTCCCGTCAGCTAAAACAACTGTATTTACGTTAGATTGCTTCTTATCACTAATTAGATTAATGTTATTACACATGGAGGTCGAAGCTCCTGAATCTACAAGCCATTTAGAGTTTGCTTTCTGTCTTTCCTTAATCATGGTCGCAAACACTTTATTATTACTCTTATTGTCCTTCAAAAATGGCGGTTTGAATTGCTTCTGCCTCTGGCCGTGCCATCTGCTCTCTTGCTTGCTTCTATCAATAGCCAATTGTTTACAGTTTCTCTGCAGATGTCCAATCTTCTTGCAGTAGAAACATTTCCTTTGCTCCCTCGAAGAAGCTGCTTGGTCCAGCCCACGCACATCAGGCTTGGCTTGCTCACTTGGCACACCTTTGGAAGTTGGTGCGTCATTTCTCTCAGACAGTCTCCTCTGGTTCTCTTCCAGAATTCTGGCCACAACTAAATCTCTCGTTAGTTCCTCTGCCGGTAGGTTCTGCAATGCATTAGTAATATTGCTCCAAGTAGAATCTAGGGACTCAATCAAAAAATAGCACTGCTGTTCTCTATTAATTTCCACTCCTCTTAGCTCAGCCTGCACAAACAAGTCTTGCATAGTTTTTAAATGTTCTATCACACACTGCCCCTTTGCCATCTTCTGTCTATAAATTCTCTTAGATCATAGCATTTTTGCAAAGGCAGTTGAAGGAGTGTGTAGTCTTTGAAGTGTTTCCCAAACATCTCTCGCCGTCTCCTTATCTCTTACGTCATTAATCAAGTCTTCCTCCAACATTAAATAAAGACAGGCTTTAGCTTTGTTATCTTTCTCTTTCGTGGCTGCACTTGCTGCGGCTGGCAGCCCGGCTTCAACAGTGCCCCATAAACTTTCCTTTATAAGTAGGGACTGGGCATAAATCTTCCAGGTGGGGTAGTTGCTTCTGTTCACTTTACTAAACTTCAAGATTTCCATTTTAATTTGTTCAGTGACTCAATTGACACAGTCCTTCTGAGTATGCACAGCTGACCCCTTTCAGGCTTAATCAAAACACTGGAGGAGTTACTCACGGAGCTTATCAGTGCAGCGCAAACAGCTTGCTCTGATCTGTCTTCCACAAAACTTTCTTCCACTCTCTGGAACTTTCAGCTTCTGTGGATGCTGGGTGCTGCAGTATCTGGGCCCATAAACCTTGTCAGGGATGATGGGAGTTGTAGCTCTTCACCTCTGGCTTGAACTCACCACCTGGTTGTGCACCACGCTGATCAGTTTTGGCCAGTGGTTACAGCTTAGCAGAGTTACAGAGAATAGGCTGAAGACCCCAATAAACTCTCCAAGCCTTCTCACTCTTGCTTCCACAGAAGTCTTCACCCTTCTTCAGGATCCAGCTGGTTCTTGTAGCTTCACCCAAGACACCAGGCAACTCAGTAGTCTTAAATAAAAGATCTACTTTATTCTACTATATACAGCTCCAAAACTATCCAACACAACAATACTATACTCCTCACTATCCACTACTACTACCCACTCTACAACCCACAAAATACATTGGGATGCATAGTCATTATTATAGTCAATGCATGGTACCACCCACTGTTGTCTGTTTCCACCCAGTAGGCGTGTACACCATTCTCATTGGTTCTCTTGGTTCATCCTACAATTAATGATTTCATCATCTCAGCCTTGACCACTTAACAATTGTCAGGTGTGTCCAATTATCCACTTTACACTTCTTGTCCTTGGCATTCAGGACTTGTTAATTGTATTACCATTTACACCTGTGTGGTTCTCAATTGGCTTCTGCTGAGTCACCCTGACTCTCACATACATGTTTTATTTCATTTACTGTATATCCCATGTTGCTTTTTCCTTGACAGTCCCCTCCGAAATAAAATATTGTATGTGGCTTACAATGTCATTCCAACCATTTGTGTCAACCTTTCATGGTTTTCCACTGTTAGTGCTTTAGTAAACAAATCTGCTATGTTAGTTTGTGTCTCTATGTATTTCAACTCTATTTCTCCTTTTTGAACCATGTCTCTTACATTTTGGTACCTTACACCCACATATTTGGTTCTGTTTTTCAAACTTTCTGTTTCAGCCATTGCTATACATGATTGTGAATCTTCTTGAATTTCTCCTGGAACTCTGAAATTTTCGTTCAGGTCATTTAACAATTGTTCAATCCACTGTACCTCGTTCACTATTTCGTTCAAAGCTGCAAATTCTGCTTCAGAAGTACTTAGCGCTACGTTTGTTTGTTTTCTACTTCTCCAAACTATTGGACTTTCACTATATTTGATGATCATTCCTGTTACTGACTTCTTGTCTCCTAATTCTGATGCAAATGAACTATCTACAAAACAATCTAAATCTGCGTTACTGCTTCTGATAATTAACTTCTTGTCTAATGTCCCTTTCAAGTATCTTAACAAGTGTTTTACAGCTGTCCAATCCTCAATCTTAGGATTGCAAACTCTTCTAGATAAAGTGTTAACGGCAAACGCAATGTCTGGTCTAGTGTGGCAAGAAATAAACTGTAGTGATCCTATGATGCTCCTAAAAAATGTTTTGTCCTCAAAATCTCTGGTTGTTGGTTCAGAAATGAAACCAGTTGTCATTGGAGCTTTAACTATTTTGGCATTCTGTAGACCACACTTTTCAATCAAGTTCTCAATCTTCTTCATCTGACTTAACAAACAATGTCCTTCTTGTGTCCACTCAACATTAATACCTAAATAAGACTTCAACAAACCTAAATCCTTCAAAGCAAACTTTTCTGACAATTCTCTCTTGACTGATTCTATTTCCTGTTTTGACTTTGCTGCCACGCACAAGTCATCCACATAAATCACCAACACTATGTCTCCTTTTGTATATACACAAGCATCTGCCACGCTTCTCTTGTATCCTAACTTAACTAACTCGTCATTAATGCACAAATTCCAAGCTCTGGCACTCTGTTTTAAACCATACAATGCCTTCTTTAATCTATAAACTTTCTGACTTCCATTCTCCTCAAACCCTTGTGGCTGTTCCATGAAAATTTCTTCATCTAAATTTGCA
>NW_024803999.1:812-6126 GCF_019175285.1 Sceloporus undulatus | reverse complement strand
TTAAAGCAATGCCAAAATGTATTAATTCTGCAGTGTAGATTCAGCCCATGTCTCCATCCAGCTTCCTCCACTGCTCTCTTTCTGTGGCTTTTCCATTTGCCCCATTTCTTTCTGAGTCATCCAGCCAGTGGCAGACAGAGATCATTTGAGACTTTAGTATCTTAAGAAATACTGTACAGTGTCAGCTACCTTTCTAAGTGCTCCTCCACTCAGTGATATAAAAGCAGCTCAACCAAGTACTGCCAGAGCTTTTCTGTTATTTGCCATTAAGTTGGGTTTTACTTATGGCAGCCCAATGAATGACAGACCTCCAACAGCCCTGGTCATCAATAGCCCACCTCAGCTCTTGAAAACTCAGAGCTGTGCTCTCCTTGATTTAATAGATCCAAAAAAAAAATGGATTAAATAAGAGGTTTAACCATTGTCAGTATCCTGTAATCAATCATTATTAATAGAAGGAATGGGGTAAAGAGAGCTGTGGTCACCACTGTTTTAAAGTTTATACGACTAGTAATATTACTACTAATAATTATAGTAACAATATAGCCTTTCTCTTCTAAGTTCAGAAAAGATTAATATCTAGAGCTTGCAAGTAATGTGCTACAAGCACAGTAATTATGTTACTTGTAGCCAATTAATTCTTAGGGCAACTTAAAGAGAAGGATATTCCTTTTTAAAGCATAACATAACATAATGACTGTGAGCCAGTGGGGTGTTGTGGTTTCAGTGTTGGACTACAATGCTGGAGACCAGGGTTCGAAGCCCTGCTTAGCCATGAAAGTCCATGGGCTGATCTTGGGCAAGTCATACTCTCTCAGCCTCAGAGGAATGCAAAAGGCAAACACCCTCTGCACAAATCTTGCCAACCTTTCTTAGGGTCACTATAAGTTGGAAAGGACTTGAAGGCACACAGCAGCAGCAACAACAACAACAACAAAATGACTGGTAACATTGGTGCGGTACAGACCACCCAAATGTGGCGTACTCCCAGCGATACTAGGGTTAGGCACCATGCAGCAACCGCTTGGCCCCTAACCCTAATACGGAGTGGCGCTGTAACAATGCTGGTATCCCATGTTTACGGGCACCCCCATTGTGATGTAAGCGCCGCACGGTGTCCACACTGTGCCACGCATTGCTTACGTTGCAAGTATGTCATTGGCGCACTTGTGACATCCACCCTGCGGTGCAAAAAGAACTCGTTTTTTCCAGTTTCTTTTTTCTCCGGAGGGAAGCCATGCGGTTTGGCAACTGCGGCTTTTCTCTGGAGGGAAATAGGTCACCGGCAGGCCTCCCCTTCTGCATGGTCTGTACCGCACCATTGTTACTTCTTCTTTTGCAGCAAGTAATGTTTATTTGTTTTTTTCAGAGAGGGGAGTTAAGAATGCTTCTTGGAGGCATTTTGAGGGACTCCCCCTCCATTTTAGGCCATTTTCTTAATTTTAAAGTGTACCCTCTCCCCCCAATTAAAAGATAATGGGAAAATAGCATAGGTAAGACCAGGGTTCAAGTTGCCATTCAGCCATAGAAACCCACTGGGTGACTTTGGGTGACTCATGCACTCTCAGCACCATAAAACCCTACGACAGGGTTGCCATAAGTCAGAAATAACCTGAAGGCACACAAAGAAACAGCAACAGCAACAACACATGTAACAATGTACTACAATTTTTGAGCAATTACTACTAAATTCACATCCTAGTAAAGGCAACTGTAGAAAATGGGTTGTGTGGCAATGAATTGCTAGGGAGGTGTAAATAGTTACATAGGAAAATTACTTTTTTTAAAGTAACTTTCCAAACTCTGTTGTTTTCAGTGTCAAATTATATCATCAAAAGCAAATCCAGTTTGGGTTTTGAATGTGATATTTCTCAGGTTGTCCTCCAACACATTGAATGTTCCTTCTTATGTGTGTCAAGACATAGTGGAAGGGATGTCAGAAACATCCAAATGACTCAAGGAACTCAGCCATTCTACAATCTTTGAGGAAGGGAAACAATCCAGACATGTTAGCACATATAACTCAGGACTCTTGCGCACAAGCCTTGTCCTTGCAGCAGTCATGCAAATAAAAATACAATGGGAACATACCGCTTTTTGGGCAGCCATCACCACACCTTTCTGTTATGCAACAGGGGCTTCTGCCCACATTATGCTCTCTTTCTGACCTCTCCCCTAACCCTGCCTTCCTGCCTTATGCCCTAGCATGCCTTTAGGGGTTTTTTTTTGGGGGGGGTATCTTTTTTTAGTGCAGTTCCAAGCTCTGCTGCTTGGATTGATGTCTTAAGAATTGAAAAGAAAAAAGAAAGAAAATAAATAGCAAAGAATAATAAAGGTTATCAGGGTACTTTAGAATAGTGAGGGGAAAGGGGACACTGATATATTGTGTCTGACAATCACGCAACTCCACTGGAAGCAACATTTTACACTTGAGGACTCATACGATTGGATCATTCATGGGTTTCCCCGATAAATGGCAAAGGATGAGTGGGGGACAAGACAGCTATGGCTTGGACGTGGCATCATGCAATGAGTAATGCCAAAGCCACTTCTTTACAGAGTATTTGTGGTTGAAAAGCTCTGTGCAGTAATGTCCTCAGATTGCTATGCACCACAAACTGAGGTTAGTCATACATATAAATTAGTTCCAGGTATCACCACTTCTCTCAAGGGGATCCTGGGAATTCTAGTCCTATGAGAGACACAGGATAGCTAACAGAGTTAAGAACAGTTAGTGGAATGGCTTTTCAGGGCAATGTGTGAGCCTTCCCATAAATGGAAATATTTCAGACTTTACTCCAAAATCACACTTGCTCTTACTCTGTCATTTCTTTGGAGAAATTCCCAGTGACATCTGGGCAAAAAGAAAGAAAGGCACACAACTTGCATGAAGCCTTTAGGAACAGGTCCAATTTGTTTTGCCACTTACTTATCTAAACAAACTATGAAATGCTTCTGCGTTTCAGCTCAGCCTATCTATAAAACAGTAGGCTGGGTGAGGTGGGAAAGGAAATCTTATGGGTCTTAGGTGTTGTTTTTCTAAACATTTGTTCCAGCCTTTGAATGCTGCACAGTTCCACTGAGCTCTTTAAACTGCTCTGGATGGAATTCTCTAGAACACCCTTTCCCAAGCTGGTTGCCTTCACTGACATACAATTTCCACTAATTCCAGACAACATAAACCCAATGCCTATGCTGGTTGGAGATGATGAGAGTTTTAGTCCAACCCAACTGGAGCGCAAAAGGATTTCCTGGAGTTGGGGGAGGACCTCAAACTTTCAGATTCAAAGAGACTGGAAAAGGATTCCTTCATGCACATACACATATACAAAGAAGAACTCAGACCCCTTCCTTCATTTTAAAATAATTAAATAGAAGTAACTGTTGAGTTCTGCATGCGGGAGGAAAGGAAGGAAAAGATGGGGTGAGGGTGAAAACAACACATTCTGGAAAACCCCGGATACTGTAAATGGATGCACTTCACAGTTCAGGTCATCTGAAGGAAAATGAAAATATCAGACTTCCAAGAAACATATGTGCACATGGCTGGCAGCCCAGTCTCTTTGCTACAGCTCTGTGTTAAATAGCAGACACTGGGTCATGTTGCTACAGATATGATTGAGAGTCAGTTCATGCATGAAGGTTTTGAAACAATTAGAAATACAAGCTTCGGCTCATGGGCTGAGCAAATGGGCTCCTCTAGTGAGAGAGAACTGCATAGTGGGGAGCAATTATGATATTGTCCTTCTGAAGCAAGAGAGAAACCCCAATGTTTCAATGGAAAGCTGACTCTTAAGAAGGCCCTTGACCATTATGGTCTCAGCTTTTACATGAAGATATTAACCAATCCAGAACTTTTGGCAAGAGTTTGCAGCTAATACTTGCAACATAAGCCAATGTCAATTATGTCATTCCTGAGCCTGCAGAAGCTATTACTAACATTACTTTTACAGTTCATTGCCAACGAGAGAAAAGAGTTTTTCACACTGTTGTCGTTTTGTTGGAGCAAGACTATACGAATCGCAGATGGCTTCCTTGCCATATGGAGCCTTGCAGGAGCTCTGAGTTTATGAGATTTAATGAAAACTTGGCACTTTCCCAATTTACAATAGTGTGTGGTGTGTGTGTGTGTTGGGAAGGGGGAGAGAAGTGTCCTGAGCTGTGAATTCACACAAACAAATCAAGATCACCCAAGGCTCCCACAGGCTTCTTCCTGACTCAGGAGGAAAGCAACACTTTCCTTGAAAAGACAACTGGATGGTGTGAAACAGTACATGGTCAATGGCCTGGATCAGTGTCCATTTCCATTTTGAAATGGTTGAGTTAGAACAGCAGAGTCACCATCCATTTGAACTCTTAGCACTGAGGCATGAACAACCATCTTGAAAAATATATGAGATTATAGTATAATGTGTACCAGTGTTTTCCCCAATTTAGGCATCAGACTTTTCTAAATAAAAATGTGGAAGCAGAAAGGAATTCACATTTACACCATGACAGATGAGCATTTTTTGTATAAGCATTTTTTCCCCCAACTTAAGGACTGTCTTCTCCTGTGACTAATCTAGGGACCACACATCGGTTGCAGATGATGGCAAAGCAAAGGTTTGTGTGGCAACCCATTATTCATCCATATATTCTTCACACACACATTTATACACATTCTTACATAAACAGACACACATCTAATTTTACATGTCTACACTTTAAAAAGACACATCTGTTTTCATGCCTAACAACATGGAGATACAAGTATGCATAAACGCACATATGGAATGCAAGTGTAGGGATTATTTGATTTTAGGGAGGTCAGCCCCCTGTGCTTTTGTCTAAGTCACTGTTCCAAGCATATCTTCTGACTACAAGAAAGCACATCTAGAGTAGCGACTCCCCCAGAAAACAGGGCAGAGTTTGAATCTACCCAGAAATGGAATCTGTGGTCCCTTAGAGAAAGACCATGGAGAATAGGATCCTCAGCAGATTCCTATACTTCCATCCAGGCCAAGATAGATTGGGAACTAGGCATGACAGAGGTGTCCAATGGAAGCTGTCTGTCCAGCCTTTGGACACAACTCACTTTATCAAACATAATAAGAGATGATATACATTACCAGGCAGATGTTATTGGCAAATTGGTACACTTGGGAGGAAAGAGAAGTTAATGCAAGACTGAAAACTGACTGAGCTCCAGTAGAATTCTTCACTCTGAATGGCATCAAGGCTGAAGAAGCAGGTCAAAATTACAGTGCAAAGCCACTTCAGATGGAGGAAAAAGAGGTTAATTTCATCTGGTTGATTCTACCACATTTTTATA
>NW_024803999.1:0-712 GCF_019175285.1 Sceloporus undulatus | reverse complement strand
TTTTGTCCATTAAAGCAGTGTCAACCTAGATTATTTCTGCAGTGTGGTTGCAGCCATGCTGACGTTTTCTAACACTGAACTAAGCTAGGCTACATCTACTCCACATTTACACAGCAGAATTAATGCAGTTTGAAATTGCTTTAACTGTATGGAAAGTGCATAGTTTAGTTCTTAAAAGTTATCTCTTAATTTTTTTAAAGAGATAAAGCTCATAAATTTCTGGTAACTGATTACCTAGTTTTGGGCATAGGTTGCAATAAACCAAACTACTAGCAGGGCAAGTAATGAATGGAATCCTGAGTTTGCAGTCTGTAGGGTTATATGGACAATTTATTTCTGGGAAAGGGTAATTGCTTTTAGCAAGCTGTTCTGCAACGGTATTGCAACAGATCATCCTAGTCTTAGGCTTCATGGCTCAGGGCTATGGAATTTAGTGATTTTTAGTTTTGTGAGATATTTAGCCTTCTCTTTTAGAGAGCTCTGGTGCCACAACTACAAATCCCAGGATTCCATAGGATGGTGTCATGACAGCTAAAGCAGTGTCAGACTTCAATAATTCTACGGTGTGGCACCAGCCCTAGTTTCACTTTTAGTAGAAGTGAGGGCAGAAAGAGAAGGTGGACATATCCTTATGTGTATCAGTTTACTTCTCAGAGAGATTTATCAATGACCTGGATGACAGAATTGGGAGCATACTTATCAAATTTGCAGA
>NW_024803998.1:0-6127 GCF_019175285.1 Sceloporus undulatus | reverse complement strand
AATCAAAAACATAACAAGGGGAAATTTAGCTTTGATAACAAGTCTAAATGTTTTACCAAACCTCTGAATATGGAAGGACATAAACATGTAAAATGTTGTTAGATAATAATGAAAATCATCCTGGACTAAACTGAAGTAACTAAAGACATAATCACAAGAAATCCACATATGCAGATATGATCCTTCCTTACGACAACTCCTCCAACAAAATGAAGAGTCTTTCTTAGTGAATACAGCAAGGAGTCTTCAGGTGAGATACCATCTATATATAAGTTTGAGAGCACATTCTCTGATAGAAGGGGGACTTGCTTTAAAAGGAGGGAAGATCCAGACTTTATACCAGCTCAAGTCTGGAATAGAAATTTCCAACCCCATCTCCCAACTATGAATTCTATTAGCCATTGATAAATAGTACCTGAGGCCTCTCTGGGTATCTCTTTTTTAATATACAAAAAAATTGAAGATGGTAGGGCATGGGGGGGGCGGTAAATTTGATTTTTAAAAGTGTCAACTTGAAGTAGAAACTAACACGGTTTCAAGGGAGCAAGATAATTTAACAGTAGTTCAGTTCGTTTACCATTTAAAAAGAAATCTCCCATTGCATACAAACCCTTATTCTTCCAATCTCTATACTGACAAAATTTATGAATGAATTTAAAATCAGGGTGTAATTGTAGAAGAAGAACTGGAATGGAAGCAGGAGCTAATAACAACTTCCATTTGTTCCAAATTCATATTGAAGTTTGAAGAAAGGGATTTGTTAGGTTTTTGGGGAGATTTGATTTAGTAAAGGGGAAGATATATTAAACTGTTTCAGAGAATTTGTGTTCAATTTCCATTGAAATCCATTTCACTGAGACATCAAAATGGATTAACTGAACTATCTGAAAAATTTGGAAAACATAAAAAAAAATTAAAGTGGAGTGATTCTAGCCCCCTCCCCCTTCTTAGCACTGACAAATTTAGCTCGATGACAATCTAGCACAAGATGTTCAGTGTATAAACTGGTTGGTATTTTTTTCCCCAAGTTTTAAAATGTGACTGTGGAGGGGCTAGTGGAATTGACTGAAACAGAAACAGATGTTTAGGAAGAAGGAACATTTTTAGAAATGTTATTTGCCCCAAAGAGAGTGGGTAAATACTTCCCATATTTTCAGTTTTCATTTCACCCAATCAGTCACTGGTTTATAGTTTCGGGGAATTAATTGATTAATTTTTTAAAATTTAAAATTAGTTTTTTTAAAAAAAACCTGTCCCCTCCCACTGAGTCTCACCCCACTCACACCATCTCTTTAGTGTTTTAAAGAGATGCAGGTGAGCCAACATGGCATAGTGTTTTGAATATTGGACTATGACTTTCAAGGCCAAGATTCAAATCCCAGTTTAGCTATAGAAACCCACTGGGTGACCTTGGGTGAGTCACATTCTCTCAGCCTCACAGAATGGCAGTGGCAAAACTCCTCTGAAAAAACTGGCCAAGAAAACCCCATTACATAGTCGCCTTAGGGGTGGCATAAATGGAAACAACTTGAAGGCAAACAGCAGCAGCAACAACAACAGGTGAATACCACAGCTTGTTTCTGTCCAAAGACAAATGTAGTGTTACAGCCCACTTTAAGGTGCCACCCAGTGTGGTCTGCATGCCCCACATCCCCATAGTGCTGTGTTGTGGGAAAGATTTCCCTCATTACCTTTCTGAATGGGAGAATTTGTCAGCAACTCATCTGAGCCATATAGCCAATACTGGCATATAGCAGAGTATAATTCTGGCAAATTCAGAAACGTGGTTCACAGCCCTCAGGAACTGAAGGAATGCAGGAATCTCCAGAGACTCTCAGCAACCGATGCCAGGCTTCAGCTGATTAACGACCAGACAAGCCAAGTCTCCCAAACTGCTATCTTTATCTACAGAGTGCTATCCAAATCACCAACGCTATAATACAGATCACACGAATACCAACTCCTACTACAACCCACAAGCAATTACTGGAAGCCCTTGAGTTTATATAGCCTACAGACCATGCGGTCTCCCAAACTCAATCACTTCCTGTCCCACACTCTAAAGTGTCCTCCTGTGCAATCCAGACACATATTTCATCATCCAAGTTTAGTGCACGCAGGCACCAGAGTGACCTTGAGCCTATGAGCATCAGCTGTGTATGATCAGCCTTGTCCTTCCCAGTGCTGGATGCTCATGGTCACACACACACACACACATCTAAGCATTTCCCAGTGTGCTGACTTTAACCCTTTGACAGAATTGACATTCAAGAAGAATTGCTTTAAAGATTCCCTGATAGCAACCAAGGGCGGGTTACAGTCTGCCGCCGCTGCCACTTGCTCCGTGCAGGAGCCGCAGCAGCCACACCGCGCGGCTCCCACACGGACCGAAAAAGAAGCTCCAAAATGGAGCTTTTTTAAGCGGCGCCTCTATGACGTCACGAGGCGCCAGGGGCGGACTCGCGACATCATAGACGCCGCGACACGTGCGGATGCACGTTATGTCCGATACGTAAATATGGCGGCCGCCGTGTGGAACGGCCACCGCCATATTGTACGTACAGAATACGTACTAGGGTTAGGGGTGTGTGGAAGCACCGCCCTTTCCTAACCCTAGTACGTATTCTTTACGTACTAAATGGTGGTGTGTAACCCGCCAAGGTTTGAGGAGGCCCTTGCATATATGGTGCATCCAATATAATCCTGAGGAGATGGTCATACACATTTCCATGAACAGTGTTGCTCAGAGGTTGCTGGCATTTGAGCCAAGTAGGCAGAATCCTGTAGCAATGAAGCATGGAGTAATGTGGAAAAGAGCAAAAAGCACTATGGCAAGAGTTAAACTCTGATGAGGGTTGACTTCTTTATATGCTAGAGAGCATGCAAAGCAATGGAATTGCTCAGTCTGCTGTAGCACATGAGTCCATTTTCCGTTAATGCACAAAGTAGAAATAAAAAATTAGAGCATACAAGTACATGGTGTGCCAGAGGGGATGGATTGAGTTTTACTCATCTTTAAAGGGCATCTGAGAACTCATGAATGTATGTTGATTCCAGAGTAGGAACTTAACAAAACCTTTTAGTGTCCTTGAGTCTTTAGGGATGCTGCTGGAGATAATGGAACAAATGTAGCTGAGATAAGTCAAATAAAAATAAAGCACATACACAGAGACAGAAGCCTAAAAATTTCCATTTTGCGAACCACTGGCTTAAAGGGAATGTCATTTCTACTGTTGGAGCAGGCAATACTGATATTTATTTATTTATTTATTTATTTTTCAAAAGGACAGGGTACTACAGTATAATTGGCCTAGCATTTAAATATTTCAAGAGTTAAATATTTGAATATTTGAATATTTGAAGGGATGTCATATTGAGGAGGGAGCAAGCTTGTTTTTTACTGCTCTAGAGAACAGGACCCGGAACAATGGTAGCAAGCTACAGGAAAAGAGATTCCACTTCAACATTAGGAGGAATCTCCTGACAGTAAGGGCTGTTCAACAGTGGAACACACTCCCTTGGAGTGTAGTGGAGTCTCCTTTCTTAAAGGTCTTTAAACAGAGGATGGATGGCCATCTGTCAGGGATGCTTTGATTGAGAGTTCCTGCATGGCAGGGGGTTGGACTGGATGGCCCTCGTGGTCTCTTCCAACTCTAGGATTCTATGATTCTATGATTCAGCATCTCCTCCTGTGCCAAGTATATTAGGTGTGAAGGATCTACTCACTCCTGCAACAACTATGGAATTTGCCCTTTAGATCTTAAATGAAGAAATCTCTGTTGGAAGACTTTTGAGTGTAGGCTGTCCTACATCAGGGAGAAATTTTGGGTCAGAAGGATTAGACTGATTATCTGCATATGTTCTAAATATATTTATTCTATGGATCTTATCACATGGAGGGAGTTATGTTGCCAAACTGTTGCAGAAGCGCGAAGGTGGGATCATCCGTCACGCTTCAAAAATGTAATTGAGGCTTCCCGCTTTCCTTCCTTGGAGAAGCGTTCACAGAGAAGTCATTTTTTGAATGACGGGATATCCTGTTATTTAAAAAATGGCTTCTCCTGGCTTCTCAGTGCACGCTTCATCGATGGAAAGAAGGTGGGAAGCTTCAATTACGTTTTAGAAGTGCAATGGATGATCCCACCTTTGGTGCTTCTGCAACAGTTTGGCAACGTTTTGGCAATGTACGTCCCTCTATGTGATAAGGGCCTATGTCCTGGAAGTTTATGATAGATGGTGAGGCATGTGTTCCTCAATTTCTGAACATTCTTGCCTTAAGCTTTCTCTGGTCTCCTCCTAGTAAGCTAGCCACAATTAGTGTATATGGATACCCATATGGTAGTGAAAAAGTTGCTTTCTTACATGCCACAAGCTACAGTTTCACAGTCTGCCATGGATTACTGACTGTAGTTTTGGACTATCAGTGCTTCAGATTCGATTCATGAATCCAGGAATAAGTGAGATTCAGATAATGAAGTATGGTCTAAATAGTATCACTTTTTGTAATTTTGCTATTGTGATCTATAGTAATTTCATTTCCATGTTTTATCTTTCATAATGGAATTGCTCCCAGAGCGCCTGTTGCTATTGAAAGCACAGTCATGTTGTTTTCCCAGAAATGCTAAATCTCAATTTCTAGGCCTCAGTATTTCATAATCTTTTCCCTTCTCTTCCCTTCCTTTCCTTTCAATTTTGCTGTCCCCAGGAATTGCCGCATCTACTACAGTATTCTTTTTTCACAAGTTATGCCTGGCATTTGTGTTCCAATTGTTTATCAGTTTCACTCTCAAAGACCCATAAGGTTTTCACATCACAATTTTTGATAAATTGGGTATGAAATGCACATGATTATAGAATAGGACACTGAAAAAGGAAACAGAAGGATTTTGTGGCTCAAAAACAGGTACAGCGGACAAATGGCATCAAGTAAATATTGAAAAAATAAATATGGATAGTAAATATCATCAAGTAAAAGAAAAAGATGAAATTGTTGACCATCTTATTCATTTGTGCAGCAAGATCACACAGACAAAATATTAAAAATGCCATGATAAAGTGGCTGCAATGATTCATTGAAATCTATTATTATTATTATTATTATTATTATCATCATCATCATCATCATCATTATTATTATTATATAAATCTACCTAGAGGGAAGAGCTCCTGGTTTGATAAGAATTGCCTTATATGGAAAAGGAATCTTAGACAAGCATTTCAACTTGCTCTGGACAATCCGGAGGAAAATCTCAGATCCTACTTAAAGGCCCGGGTAGAATATTTTAAGTACATCGAAATTAAAAAGAAAGTTTTTTACCAACAAAACTGGGCTGATCTAGATAGAGATCTGAAATCAAATGACATTAAAACATTCTGGTTAGCAGTCAGGAGGCATTTAAATAACAACATAAATTTATTTAGTCCCTGCATTCCGCCCCAAACTTGGGTAACATATTTTACAAATAAGATGCAAACCCAAATAACTGGTAACATTACTGTAATTACGAACCCCTCTACTATTTGGAGTCCTGTTTCGCCAGATGAAGTGTATCAATTAATTCTTAAACTAAAACCTGCTAAATCTCTGGGTTATGACACCATACCGGTTGAAGTATTGAAACACTGTCCAGAAATATGGACCAAAGCTTTGGCTAATTTATTCACTCTGGTAAATAATACGGGCAAGATTCCAACAAGTTGGAAAGATTCAATTATAATCCCTATCTTTAAAAAAGGTGATAAACAAGATCCAGCTAACTATCGCCCGATAAGTCTGCTTTCTATTGTAGGTAAACTTTACGACAGTTATTTGGCAACGAAATTGCAAAGCTGGATGACCACTCAAGCCCTTCTTGGGCCTGAACAAGCGGGCTTTAGAGGCCATATGTCTACTATAGATCATATCACAGTCATTTCATTCCTTATCAATAAATATATTTCCCGATCTAAAGGGAAATTATATGCTGCTTTTATAGATTTAAAACCGGCTTTTGATCTTATTCATCGACCTACACTTTGGAACAAATTGGATAGGTTAAACATAGATTCAAGACTCTTGTTCTTGTTGAGCCAAATTCATACTAACAATTTCTGTAGAGTGAAATTTACTGAAAGAGGACATCTAACT
>NW_024803997.1:437-6129 GCF_019175285.1 Sceloporus undulatus | reverse complement strand
TTTTCCACCTACTTTACAGGGGACTGAAAGAAACAAGTGTTGCAGTCCGACTATGAGAAGACAATGGAAAAACATCCCAAGCTTTGGGAATGTTGGAATGGGTTGCAAGGAGTTTCCAAATTTTTTTATGTATATATTTCAAGGATAGGAAAACTGAGGTCCACAGGCCACATGTGGTCCTTCAAAGCCATTTTGAGGCCCCCAGGGCTCCCCAGCACCTCCAATATGGGGTGTGTGTGACAGAAAGTGTAGACCTCATAGGCCAGTGGAGGACCAGTGCAGCCTCCTTACCCTGTGCAGTTTGCCCATCCCTGGTGTAGTTTGTTGAATACACCCCATTTTCCAACATGTAGCTTTTATAAAATATTTTGCACATATAGCCACGCGCTTTAAAATACTATATGCTTTAAAAACCAGATAAAACACTTAGCAACAGAATTTGCCTCACAGCCCTTACTTTCCATTGTCCTTCTCAGAACAGATGTCAGAAGCCACTCCTGTAATACTGACAGAACCTATGCTTCACAAATATCCAGCATTTGGAAACATAGCATTTATTGCAGAGGTTATTTGTCCAAAATTATCTAGCTGTCGATTTCAGCTGTTATGTAAATTGAATTAAAGGTCTATTTTGGAAGGGGGCAATTTAGAAGTGAAACTGGTAGTTCAAGGAGCACTTGGTGTTTTCATACATGCTACCAGAGAAGGATGTATTTATTTTCATCTCTGCCACTTCTCAGGCTCCCCTCCTCCCATCATAGATACATAGTTTAAATCCTGTGGTGGAGGAGAAACACCTAGGTGTCAGTTTGGTATGAATAAACAGCAGAGAGAGAAAGGACTAAGAATCCCCTCTACACACACTTCTTAAGAAGGAAGAAGGGGGGCGGAGAGAGAGAAAGGCAGAACCTTTAAGACCAACTGGTTTGGGTTTTTTTTTTTTTTTTTGCATGAGCTTTCATGGATATAAACTCCAGAAGCAGTAAATTTATTATATAGTGATAATAAATGCTCAGGTAGAATGCATTTTTACATAGTTGTGGGAGTGGGATGGAATGCAATAGGATCAAGAAAGATGCAATTCATGACCCTCACCCAAAATTTTAAAAGGGCTGTATAAGGCAACAGGTCTTTCAGTTCTTTAGAGTAGTCAGTGTTGGTGTGTGAAAGCAATAATTCTGCTCCCCAACACAGAGAAATGTAATGTACTGCACTTAGGGCAAAAAAATGAAATGCATAGATATAGGATGGGGGGGGGCACTTCGCTTAATGAGACTACATTAGAAAAGGATCTAGGAGTCCTAGTAGACCACAAGTTGAACATGAGTCAACAGTGTGATATGGCAGCTAAAAAGGCAATTGTGATTTTAGTCTGCATCTATAGACTTATAGTGTCTAGATCAAGGAAAATAATAGTGCCACTTTATTCTGCTTCGGTGAGTTCTCACCTGGAATATTGTGTACAGTTCTGGGCACCACAATTTAAAAAGGATATTGACAAAACTGGAGCGTGTCCAGAGGAGGGCGACCAAAATGGTGAAGGGTCTGGAAACCATGCCTTATGAGGAAAGATTTAGGAAGCTGGGTATGTTTAGCCTGGAGAAGAGAAGGTTAAGGGGTGATATGATAGCCCTGTTTAAGTATTTGAAGGGGTGTCACACTGAAGATGGAGCAAGTTTGTTTTCTGCTGCTCCAGAGACTAGAACACAGAACAATTGTTGAAAGCTACAGTAAAAGAGATTCCACCTCAGCATTAAGAGGAATTTCTTGACAGTAAGGGCTGTTCGACAGTGGAACACACTCCCTCGGAGTGTGGTGGAGTCTCCTTCCTTGGAGGTCTTTAAACAAAGGCTGGATGGCCATCTGTAGGGGATGCTTTAATTGTGATTTCCTGCATGACAGGGGATTGGACTGGATGGCCCTTGTGATCTTTTCCAACTCTATGATTTTATTAGTCTATGATTCCACATGTTTAGTAGTGAGGATATGTATATTAATAAAATGTAGCAAACCACAAAGCCATTTTCTTTCTTTATATCTCTACTAATGGATTGGAATTTGTGAATATAATTTAGTTCAGCAGTTTCTCTTTCTAGCCTTCTTTTGTGATTTCCTTATTCAAGAACCTCAACCGGCAAATCACTGACTGATGTCGTGAATGATGTTATTGGCCCCTGTAATGTTGCTCCCAGAGCAATATTTGGGGACAGAAGTGGGATATTTTTACTCTTTCTGTTGCCCAACCAGTCATCTGTTAAGCTTTCATTATATGTGCCTATCTGCAACATCTAGTTTGGCCTTAATACCTTGAGAAATTTCTTCATTCAAACATGAAATGCCCAACTAGAGATAGAAAGATTCCTTTACACAAAGAAAGCTGTCAAAAAATTGGTTTGAGGCTTAACTGTGAAATGTGGGGAGGGGTTGACAAAGGGGAATCTACCTATATATTGTGTTCTATTATCATTCGTATCCTTGTTGTATTCCCTGAGGCACATCAAAGAAAAAAAGAGGGTGAAAATTCTTCTCCATTTTGAATATGAGTCACATGTGCTCCAACACAGACTCCGCCAGTACAGTTTGAAGCCAAGCACCCTTAGATGATGAATGAAATACATCCCTTCATACATTTCCTATTCTGGAGCTTCCATTTCTCCCTCACCTCAATTGCATAATCAGTCTATAAATAACAGTCCAATATTCTCATATTGTTCTTTTCAGAAACAAAACCAAACCTCATGAGGACCACTTATCAACTCTGAGAAAGATAAAGGATTATTTCTTCTTTGCACAGAAGTGCTGGTATAATATGAGGGTTGAAGAGAAAACTCTACTTTGCTGAGCACCCCATGCAATAGCAATTTTTAGCAATAGCAGTTACATTTCTTTACCGCTTTGTACTGAACTAAGCAGTCTCTAAGAGGTTTACAACATGTAAGCTAATTGCCCCCAAACAAGCTGGGTACTCATTTTAGTGATCTCAGAAGGATGTCAGGCTGAGTAGACCCTGGAACCCCCCTGGCTGGAACTGAACTCTTGTGGCTGTGAGTGGTTGCAGCACTGTCATTTAACCATTGCATCACCAAGGCTCCTTGCAACACAAAAAGAGAGACTCTAGGTCTTACGCTGCTTCAGGGACAGGAAGGGGCCATTCAGATGTTGTTGTTGTTGTTTTTAGTGGAACAATGCGAATAACCTCACTCACGCATTCCGGATTTGTTATTCACACTATGGAACTGCATCTGTGCACATCTCTGGGAGTTTGGTTACTCACAAATGCCAAACACTTGAATAGACATGGAGTCAATGGTGCAAATGTATTTGAAATGCATTCAAGGAATGCAGAGTTTAATCCCAAATTATTCTGGGTCTATTCACATCAGATATTCACACTGGCCTTGATACAAAACTTTTTTAAAAACTCAGGGTGGCAGTGGTATTGATTATCCTGGGTTAAGTGGCTTCTTTGGCAGACCTCAACCCCCCCCCCCCCATGGGTGAATTCTGGATGCATGTGAGCAACAGAGATTCAACCCAGATTCATCCTGGATTATTTTCATCATCTGAATAGGGCTGAAGAAAGATGAGGTGCACAGAAGGGAATCATGGGCGCATTCCTGACGGGCCCTATTGTGTGCTTCCTGATGCGCCTTGCCCCTCGCACGTAACGAGGGCATCAAAATGGTAGCGCCCTATACAGATGGGCGCCACTATTTTGACGTGACGGACGCCTAGCGTCCACATGTCTCGGCGCCCTTGTGATGCCGCAAGGGTGCCATTGGCACCTTGCGACATCACAACAGCACCGCAAGAAGCTGCTTTTTGCAGCTTCTTTTTGCTGCCCATTGGAGCTGCGCGATTTGTCCTCAGCGGCTCCTTTGTGCAGCAAACAAGGGCGGCAGCAGACCACTCTTTTGTACGGTCTGTAAGGCACCATGGACGTGCACTAATGGATATCATACAAGTATGATTAATTTTATCTAGGGCCCTTTCACACTATAAAATAATGGCACTATGATTCCATTTTAACTGCCATGGCTGCATCCTATGGAATACAGGGATTTGCAGTTTATGGAGAGGCACTTAGAATTATCAGCCAGAGGGCTGTTCTGTTGCCTCACCAAAGAACTTACCTCAGGATTCCATAGGGTACAGCCATGGTATTATAGTGAAATCACAGTGCTATGATTGTGTGATGTGAAAAGGCCTATAGAAAGAAGCCAGCTTTTGAATGGATCACTGTATGTGTGCTCAGCAAACTGTTTATCTGAAGCAGTGGAACGGTAAAGCCAAAAAAGTTTTCCAAAGCAAGTGAAAACCAGAGAGAAGTATCTTTCAATCCAGTTGAGGCCAAAGAGACATCCTTAGATGCAATTACACTGTTTTTAACATATTATGCATATTATTAATTTATATTCTAATTGTGCATGTGTAAGACATTAACTTTTACCACTATGTTACAGACTTGTTATCATTTTTATAGTAACAACCCTTCTGAGAGAACTAATAGAGCAATGCTTTGGATATAAAACAGAAAGACACACATGTAAATCCTTGTTTGCTCATGGAATTTATCATGGAACCCTGGGCTATCACTACCTCTCAACAAATCAGCCTCATAGCATGGTTGTAAAGTGATCATGAAGGTTCCTGATGTTGTAAATAACCACACCTTTTTGTCATGCATACACATTTTTAATGTTCCTGTATTGCCATGAAATCACTAGGTGTTTTTTCTTAATCAGTTTTCTTATTGATTGCAAAAGGTTATTGATCCATGAAAATATCACAGGGAGCCAATGGAAGTGGTTGCCATCTGTTTCCCAGAGGAAAACGCAAAGGAAAATAATGAAAAACAAACATCTCCTTCCTTTGCTTTACCTTATACCCATTGGGTAATTCTTAGCACATTTCCACTGCACCTCTCTACCTTCATCTCTCTTCTCTTTCATTTTATGGCTTCACAATGCCTCTCTCCCTTAGTTTGTGCCTTCACTTCTCTCCCTTGCTTGCACTTTCAGCATGTTCCCCTCCTTTGCTTTTTGCAGTCCATTATTTGCATCTCCAACCCTCTCTTCCCTTCTTGCCATATCTTGGTCTACCACCCCCTTCCTCTCTTGCACCTTCCATCATCTTATGCCTTCTTTTCTTGTTCCTTACACCCTTCCACTGCCGATTTCATTCTCCCCCTTTTACTCACTGTGGCCTCATCTCTGTGAGACTTGGGATTACTCTGACCAAAAATCTACGACAAACTTCAGGTAGATCAGAAAGTTTATTGTAAGGACTTGAGTGGAAGTATTCCTGACACGTCCTTGTTGAAACTGAGGAGTTCCAAATAGAGACAGAACCTTACAATTCCCCAAACCCCTCCCTTTGAGTTGGTTCCCTACGTCTCAGCCTTTGATGTAGAATTTCTCCCTTTGGTCGGAAGGGGGAAAGGAGGGGGGGTTGGCCATTTGGTTCCTGGCTCTTCTACCAAGTAGAGATCTAAGGCTGTATGCATCCTTGGTTTCAGATTCCCAACAACCCCTCATAAAACTGCCTAACTGCCATGCACTACGTGACCATCCGGCTTAGTCCTCATGGTGGCATCCCCCCTATTCTCAAAGTGTCTGTCTGTCTGTCTGTCTGTCTGTCTGTCTGTCTGTCTGTTTTTCTATTTATCTATTTATCTCCGTCTCTCTATCTG
>NW_024803997.1:0-427 GCF_019175285.1 Sceloporus undulatus | reverse complement strand
TCTATCTATCTATCTATCTATCTATCTATCTATCTATCTATCTATCTATCTAAATCTCATGGCAGAATACACCCTGAATGCCTGACTGAAGGTGGATTCTGACAATCTCAAACCTTTGTCACAGGTCCCTTCTTCATTTCCTGCACTCTGATACCTGCATGCCCCACCTACTTACCTGCTTATTTCCCTCCCTCCTGCTGCAACAGTTGACTTCTCCTGCACCTTTCACACACCTGCTGCTCTTCCTTTCCTTTCATCAAGATCTAGAATGCTTCCCTTCCTTGCTGCTATAACTTCACTCCCAACCCTCTATTTCCCTCACCTTGCTGCAGTTTATGACACTGGCTGTCTGTAATCAAAAGAACAGAATCAGAAGGGATTGGAAAAAAGTGGAGAGAGTTCATAGTGGGCACAGCAGTGGAGAGAA
>NW_024803996.1:0-6130 GCF_019175285.1 Sceloporus undulatus | reverse complement strand
GGAATCAATACTGCACAATGTACAGATAATTTAATGGAATTTAATTATTGTATTGCATAATCTGATGCCCAAGTAGCCAAAACTGATCTCCACTGTAGCTCAACCAATGATTGCTTTCCAGATAAATTTGCAAGTCAGGAAGCTTAAGGAAAAGCTGACACTTAGGCTGACTCATAAGGACAGGTTGCTCACCTGTAACTGTGTTTCTTCGAGTGGTCATCTGCGAATTCACACAAATGGGTTATTTCTGCGCATGCGCAGCAAACTCGGAAACTTCTAGAATCTCTGGGCAGAAAGTCATGTAACTTTCTGCAGTCTCTTTGCAACTTTTTGGCGGTAGCCCCGCCCATCCCGTATATAAGTCCCCTGGCGGTCCGCCCTTCTTCAGTTCCGAATGAGCCGCAAACAGCGCGGCAACAAGCGTTGTCAAATGAGCAGACACTGAGGGGAAGGATGGGTGGGTTTGTGTGAATTCGCAGATGACCACTCGAAGAAACACAGTTACAGGTGAGCAACCTGTCCTTCTTCTTCGTGGTCTCTGCGAATCACACAAATGGGTTCGACTAGCGAGCAATATTCTCTGGAGGAGGGAGTGTCGATTAACATGAAAGAAATACAATAAAGTATGTAAACCAAACACCTGTGTTGTTTATTGACATACCACAGATCAATGAATGGCAGAAAGCAACACTGCCCTCCCAAATGCTGCATCCTGTCTGGCCCTGGCGTCCAGCCTATAATGTGTAATGAATGTCAATGGTTGGGACCAGACGGCAGCCTTGCACACCTCTTCGAGGGGAATTCCTGACAAAAAGGCTGCGGATGCTGCTACCGCCCTCGTTGAATGGGCTCTAACCCGACCAAGTAAGGGCTTATCAGCCAGTTCGTAGCAGAGGCGGATGGTGTTAACCACCCACTTGGAGAACCTCTGCGGTGACACCGGCAGCCCCTTCTTGGCTTCGGAGTAACATACGAATAGTCTCTCCGAACGCCTGGAACCAGCTGTCCTGTCCAAGTAAAACGCCAGTGCTCTCCTCACATCCAGAGTGTGGAGCTGACGTTCAGAGTCTGTGGTCGGATTAGGAGCCAGAGTCGGTAAAACGATGTCCTGGTTGATGTGAAAGGCAGACACTACCTTCGGCAAGAAGGTAATGTCTGTCCGGAGGACCACTTTGTCCTTGTGAAAACGCAGAAAGGGTTGATCCATTCTAAGGGCACACAGTTCTCCAGCCCGGCGGGCTGATGTGATAGCTACCAAGAAGGCTGTCTTCCAGGTCAGGAGTCTCAAGTCCGTGGTAGCTAACGGTTCAAAGGGTTTAGAGGCTAGATAAGCCAGAACAGTGTCTAGGCTCCATTGAGGCGAAGGATCTACAACCGGGGGATGTAGATTGTTAAAACCTTTTAGGAACCTCTTTATGAGAGGGTCTTTAAACAAGGAAGGTTTGTCTTGAAAGCAGTAGTGCGATGAGATAGCAGATAGGTAGCACTTGATAGAACTCAAGGAGAGACCTGCCTCAGTTAGTGTCATAAGAAATTCCAGGACTATTGGGATGGAAACACGGGATGGTGGAACTTCTCTGGTTCGTAAGAAGGCAAGAAATCTGTCCCATTTATAGGCGTAGGACCTCTGAGTAGATGGTCTCTGGGCAGCCCTAATCACATCCTGTATACCGGATGGTAGAGATTTTAGGACTGAATCTTCCATGCCACCAATGGGAGAGACTTCATCTCGGGATGGTGGACTTGTCCGTCGTGTAGCGAAAGTAAATCGGGACGGTGCTTCAAGCGAAGATGTTCTTGGGCCTGTTGAAGCAGGGGAGCAAACCACGGCTGCCTGGGCCACCACGGGGTGATCAAGATTGCTTCCGTGGAGTCCATCCACATTTTTGTCAGTACTCTGGTGATTAGTGGAAAGGGGGGAAACGCATAAAGGAGGCCGTTTGTCCATTGAAATTGAAAGGCATTGCCCAGGGAGTCTGCTCCCCGGACCCGTGAGCAATACTTTTCCAGCTGGGCATTGTTGGGGGAAGCGAATAGGTCCACTATAGGCGTGCCCCATCGTTGAAAGAGGCGGGAGACTACTTCTGGGTGTAGTTTCCATTCGTGGCATGTTGTCTGGGACCTGCTGAGTTGATCCGCTAGGTCGTTCTCCTCTCCTGGGAGGTGGATGCACTGAAGCAGAATGTTGTGCTGTATGCACCAGTCCCAGATCCGAAGTGTGATGGCTAGGAGAGTCCTCGATCTTGTACCTCCTTGTTTGTTGAGGTAATACATGGTCGTGGTGTTGTCCGTTAGGAGGAGTACCACCTTGTCGGAGAGTAAGCTTTGAAAGGCCCTGAGTGCTTTCTCTACTGCCAACATTTCCAATGCATTGATGTGGAGGTTCAACTCCGTTAATATCCATTTGTCCTTTACAGTGAGTCCTAACGCATGGGCACCCCATCCCTGTCGGGATGCATCCGTTGTCAGAGTTATCTCTGGCGAAGGCGGAATAAATGGCATGCCTGAGCAGACGTTGTCTGGTTGGAGCCACCATCTCAGCGAGGCTTGGACCTTCCTTGGAATGGTGAGAACCTTGTCCGGATGGTCCCTCACTGGATCGAAGGTGGACAGGAACCAAGACTGTACGGGTCTGAGGCGCAGTCTTGCCCAAGGGGTAACGAAGGTTGTGGAGGCTAAGTGTCCCATCGCCACCTGTATCACACGGGCTGGTAGGTGTCTGTACCGTAGACAGGCTCGTATGGCGAATGTTAGGGCTTGGAATCTGGACTGCGGGAGGTAGGCCCTGGCTGCTTCTGAGTCCAGCAATGTGCCTATAAAATTGATTTGTCTGGACGGGGTCAATTGGGATTTTTCGAGGTTGACACGAAGTCCCAATGATGCCAGTAGGTCTTGGGCAAAGTCCATCTGGTGTTGAAGGGCCTCTCTGGATGGTGCCGTGAATAGCCAGTCGTCCAGATAGGGGAACACTACGATTCCCTGCTGACGTAGATAAGCTATGACAGGAGCCATGCACTTCGTGAAGACTCTTGGTGCTGAAGACAGGCCGAATGGAAGGACCTTGTATTGAAAGAAATCTGGTCCAACGGTGAAGGCGAAGAATCTGCGGTGGTCGCTCTGTATCGCAATGTGAAAATAGGCGTCCTTCAGGTCCAGCGTGGCGAACCAGGCATCTTTCTGCAAGAGTGGCAGGATAGAGGCAAGGGTTACCATCCTGAAGCGTCTATAAGCTATGAAGGTGTTAAGGGCGCGTAAGTCCAAAATTGGCCTAAGGCCTTCAGGTTTTTTAGGGACAATGAAGTATTTGGAAAAAAAGCAGTATCGGGCCTGGGAAGGTTGTACAGGCTCGATAGCGCCCTTGTCCAAAAGGGAGCGCACTTCGTCGAGAAGGGTGTCCGAGGGTAAGGTGGTAATGATAGCTCCGGTGGTAGGGAGCGTAGAGAACTCCAGGGTATAACCCCTTTGGACTATATTTAGGACCCAGGAGTCTGTTGAGATGGAAGCCCAGGTGTTATAAAAGGGCTGCAACCCCTCTGTGTGGGAGGTGACGAAGTGCGCTAGGGGGCTTCAGAATCTCTTTTTGCCCCTAGCATCTTTTTTCTTATAACCTGGTTGGTAACGGCTTTGAGACGGCTGGCGACGGTCTTGTTGAGAGGGAGACCTGGAGCGTCCGCCCTGGCGTGTGGAATCTTGAGGCTGGAACTGTCTCTCGGGATGGTGGAAGCGTTGCTGGCCGTGGTGGAACCAGTTCCGTTGGCCACTGTACCGTTGCTTAGCTGGCCTGGAGGATGAGGCTGACATGCCGTGTTTCTTGGCAGCTGTTTTCATTCTATAACGAAAGCTTAACTTTTCGTCTGTCTCTTTATTGAATAGGCCAGAATTATCAAATGGCATGTCCTCTATTGCCGCTTTGGCTTGGGGAGTCAAATCTGAGGAACGGAGCCAGGCATATCGGCGGAGAGCTACGGATCCAGAGAGGATCTTGGAGGAGCAATCGGTTGAGTGTCGTGCTGATATTATTTGCTGGCCACCCACAGAGTGGGCCTCGTTGCGGATGGCGGACATAATCCTTTTCTTATCATCAGGAAGTTCACTGATGATAGGGTCCATTTTTTCCATAAGGAGCTGGACATATGCCCCCATGCACGCTGCGTAGTTGGCAATTTTTATGTCCAAGGCAGCGGAGGCATAAAACTTTTTTGCCAGGCCATCGATTTTTCTACTCTCCTTATCCATGGGGGATGAGGAGGGGCGAGCTGCAAAGGAGGTTTGTGAGCCTTCGACAATGGCCGAATTGGGTCTTGGGTGGTTAAATAGCCAAGACGGTCCTGAAGGGGTGACCCTGTAAAGGTTTTCAATCTTCCTGGAAGTAGAGGAAATGGATGCTGGAGTATCCCATGACCTCTTGGCGATCTTTTCCAGGGATGGAAGAAATGCTAGGGATGGTGGGGCGGGAGCACAGCCGTGGATCCGACGTTCCACCGGGTCAAGAGCATCCTCTTCAGGGTGAGCAACCTCCAGTTTAAGGGCATCCGCCATTCTGATTATTTTGTCAGAAAAGGAGCGGACGTCATCAGTAGGCGAGGGGGCATCTGGTTCCCCAAAGGCCAGGGATTGCTCTGCATATAGTTGGACAGATGGAGAAACAGAACGAGAGCGTGAAGCAGAAAGAGATCTACTATCTCTGTGGCTCAAAGGTGACGGGTCTCTCGAAGCAGAGCGACGTGTGACTGCCTCTCGGTGTCGAGGAGAGTGAGGTCTTACTCTTGTAGGACCTGGGACGTTGCGACGGAGATGGTCTGCGTCGACTGGTAACAGGTATTGGCCGGTTTGGTAGTCATAAATCAAGTCCGGGTAGGTATCAAATAATGCCCTGTCCGGTTGATAGTCCTCGATAGGGGGGCTGGCACGACGGTCCCTATCCAGGGCTTCGTCAGCTTCAGTTCCCAGCGTGGCTCTGTCTCTCTGTACAGTAGAGAGTCCAACTCTTGTGGGACGGGATGGTGAGGCTCTGTCCCGTCTAGAGCGGGATGGTGAGGTCCTATCTCGTCTAGGACGGGATGGTGACCGGGAGTTCTTCTGCCTCTGAGGTGATATCTGAACATCCGAGTCCGGAATTTCTCCTTCGGACTGGGAGGAATCGCCAAGGTTGACTATCTCCAAGTCTGCATCCTGAACAGAGAGATGCGAAGAGATCAAGATTCTCGGCTCGAGTGGTGGGGCTGAGGACGAGGCGAGCTCTGGGATTGGAGTTGGCACCGGCCGCGACTCTGGAGGGGGCACCGACACCGTGCTCGGGGGACCCTTGCGCCTGGTCTTAGGCGGCGGAGACGCTGATCTAGCCTTCCTAGGCTCGAGGCCATCTTTAGGCGCCTTAGAGGATTTTTGTTTTTCCCCATGGGCCCTTTTTGAAGCTCTTTCAGGCTTCGATTTATGTGTATCAGAGGTCCCCGGATCATCCCCAGTTGAGGAGGGATGGAAGGCCTTTTCATATAGAGACGCTTTCAACTTCTGGTCTCTATTTTTTAGGGCCTGGGCCGTCATGGCCTTACAATGCCTGCAGGCTCCTGGGATGTGGCCTTCCCCTAGGCATAGGACACATTTGTCGTGCCCATCTGACATGGGTATTTTAACCCCGCATTTAGCGCATTGTTTAAAGGAAGCCATGGCGCTGAAGCGTTACCAGTTTGGCCAGTCAAACAAGGTTGAAATCGGCGGGCAAGAAGAAGTCGAGTCCGTTCCGTAGTCAAATGTCCGTCCTAAGGCTTTAGACAAATTGAAATCGGCAAGCAAAGAATGGTCAAGTCCGTTCCGTGGTCAAATGTCCGTAAAGCTATGGTCAGAGATTCAGAGCTGAACAACAGAAAGTTCCTCGAGCTGCTAGCGCGGCGGAATGAAGGAACTGAAGAAGGGCGGACCGCCAGGGGACTTATATACGGGATGGGCGGGGCTACCGCCAAAAAGTTGCAAAGAGACTGCAGAAAGTTACATGACTTTCTGCCCAGAGATTCTAGAAGTTTCCGAGTTTGCTGCGCATGCGCAGAAATAACCCATTTGTGTGATTCGCAGAGACCACGAAGAAGAAATTTGTTTATTAGGGGGTAGATATTTGCTTAGTAGAGATTAGAAA
>NW_024803995.1:0-6131 GCF_019175285.1 Sceloporus undulatus | reverse complement strand
TTTTTTGTGGGTTTTTCGGGCTATGTGGCCATGTTCTAGCAGAGTTTCTTCCTGACGTTTCGCCAGCATGCCAGCCACAGATGCTGGTGAAACGTCAGGAAGAAACTCTGCTAGAACATGGCCACATAGTCCGAAAAACCCACAAAAAACTATGGATGCCGACCATGAAAGCCTTCGACTTTACAGACACACGGGACTTTGCATTATATCTTAGACTCTCTAAAGTGAGAACCTAAGCACTTTATATCAAAAGTAGCCAAATGAGGCTGCATATAGCCCTCAGGCTCCTAATTTGCAGGCCCTAAATCTTCCAAAGCATCCGGACCTAAAAAAAGTTCCATTTTTTTGCATAGAACCTTACCCAAACTGAGTTAAAAAATAGTGTAAAATAGAGCAGTTTTGGCCCTTCTCTAATTCCTCAAACCTGACATGGCAAAATTTATTAATGAGCAAGATCAGACAACTAGGAGAGGATGCAGCAGTTTAATTTCGCCTGAGCCTACCAGGAAGTGCAAGAATCTGCCCCCTCTCCTGCCATACAGTTAATTGAATGGAAACACAATTTTCAGTAGCTGAAGTAAGCAGAGGACAAAGGGGAAACATGAGAGGAGGGGGGAGAAACGGGAACATTTGAAAAGCTGCAGAAAAAGTGGGATGACAGAGAATTAATCAGGACTGTTGCTGCCAAATTGGAACAGTTGGAGAATTGCTCTGCATAACTGGATGTTTTCAGATAAGTAATCTCTCTGCGTATATATATATTTTGCATTAGCTTGTGGAAGGAGTCACCTAAAAAGGCCCAGAATTGTTGGTGGTGAAGATGCAAGGTCTGGAAAGTGGCCTTGGCAAGTAAGCTTGCAACTGGGTACATATGGCCATATATGTGGTGCATCTATTATTTCCAATAGGTGGTTGGTATCTGCTGCCCATTGCTTTCAGGACTCTGATTCTATAAGGTATGTGCCATGTGACATAACAAATTAATTGCTAACAACTGACCAGTGCTGGCTGGTAACGTTAGTTTAGAGTTCAGCATATCATATACATATTAATATAGTACTATCAAACTGAAGTATTTGGAGTAAATAGTACTTGGCAAAATAAATAAATGTTCTACTCCCACCTAGTGGAAATTAGTTTTATTGAACACATTGAACTCAGTAGGAATTACCTGTGACTTGAGAGGGGCAGAATTGCTGGGTTAATTGTGTTTTTATCAGATGTCTTAATTGACAGCATATCAAAGATCAAAATTGATCCAGCACCCTTGGTGGGGCACTGGGGAGCGGGGGAGGCAATACCTCTGATTCCCATATGTGACACATTGTGTCACCTCAGCCACAGTTTCCCATAATTAGGAAGGAACATTCCCATCACTTTCAGATATTGGAGTGCCCCTTGCAAGATGTAAAACCATATTCCCAAAGGTTCATTCCACCAAAAATCAAATTTGGGACCAAAATATATATTTTGGGGGGCTCCAAGTGGGCCACACTATTAAGTATGTAGGTTATGCAGTGTGTGATGCCCATTCCTTTTACAGTTTAAATTCATGATTTCTTTTATGCTAATTCATAAAACATAATGGCCAGTATTCTATTCCACCTACTTATTATGCTCATCTGTAACTGTTTTGTTTTCACAATCATTACTTACTCACAATTATGACACCGTTGCCATGATTGTAACTGCCCGCATCTTCTTTACCAGGCATCAACTGACAGGGAGAAGGAGGGCCATTTTGCTAGTAACTGGAGCATGGATGAATGGCATTTCTGTCAGATTTGGGGTTGAGCAGGTGGGCCAGGATAGGTTACTAAGTTAAGTATACTTATAGTTAACTAAGGCTGCATGTGCACTGCAGAATTAATCCAGTTTGACACTGCTATAACTGCCATGGCTCAGTTCTATGGAATTCTATAGTTTGTTGCTGCACCAGAGCTCTCTGACAGAGAAGACTAAATTTCTCATAAAAATACAGTTCCCAGAATTCTATTGCATTGAGCCATGGCAGTTAAAGTGGTGTCAAACTGGATTATTTCTGCAGTGTAGATGCAGGACCCTATCATATGGGGTTAAAACCCCATCTTACCTTTCCTGAATTCAGTGCTAGTTCGGGAGGCAGCCCAGTCCTGTCTCATAGAAATTGTGCTGAATCGCTTCCCTGGTCTGTCCGGGATGCAGCCCAGGTCCTGTAAGCTGCTTCCACATTCCCTTTTCAAAAACTGGAGCTTCCGACTTAAAAAATGGCTGCCGAAGCAGCTTTCAGAACCTGGGCTGCATCTGAGATAGACCCGAATAGCAATTTGGCAGTGATTTCTGTGTGATAGGACCATCTGCCTCCTGCATTAGCACTGAATTCGGGAAAGGTAAGACAAGGTTTTATCCCCATGCGATAGGGTTCCTAGTCTAAGTAGCTGATGTAGAATATTGGTCAATATTTCAATGTGTGACTCAGTTGGTGCTCTTGGACCTCTCAGCGGCCTTCGATACCATCGACCATGGTATCCTGGAATGCCTGAGAGAGTTGGGAATTGGGAGCACTGCACTCCAGTGGTTCAGATCCTATCTCTCAGGTAGATTCCAGATGGTGATGCTTGGAGACAGTTGCTCCTCTAAGAGGGAGCTTAAATCTGGGTGCCATTCTGTCTCCAATGCTATTTAACATTTACATGAAGACGCTGGGTGAGATCATCCGGAGACATGGGGCGGAGTGTTATAAGTATGCTGATGACACCCAGACATATCTCTCCATCTCCCGAACTGCTGCAGTAACTTAGGATGGCATCTCTCATCTGAATGAATGTCTTAGGACGGTAATGGACTGGATGAGGAAAAACAGACTAAAATTGAATCCAGATAAGACGAGTTACTTGCTGCAGGGACCGCAAATGGAGATTTTTCAACTGGTCCTGGATGGGGTAACACTTCCCCTAAAAGACTGTGTCCACAGCTTGGGGTACTCTTCGACTTGTCTCTCCAGTTGTCAGCTCAGATAGATGCGACAGCCAGGAGTACTTGTTATTAGCTTTGGCTGATACGCCAGCTGCAGCCCTTCCTGAAACTGGGAGACCAAGAAATGGTAATACATTTATTGGTAACCTCTCAACTTGATTTCTGCAATACACTCTACCTAGTTCGGAAACTTCAACTGGTTCATAATATGGCAGCCAGATTGGTCACCAGAAAACCTAGAGGCAACCACATAACACCTATATTAAAAACAGTTCATTGGCTGCCAATCAGTTTCTGGGCGTAATACAAGGTGTTGGTTATAACATTTAAAGCCCTTCATGGCTTGGGTCCAGCTTACTTAAGGGAGCGCCTCCTTCCACACAATCCACCCTGCATACTTAGGCCTTCTGATATGTGTTTACTGCAGCCAAGAAAGACCAGGTTGGCTGCGGTTACCCAGAGGACCTTCTTGGCTGCCGCTCCTAAACTATGGAATGACCTGCCAGAGGAGATCCATCATATTACCACTCTTGACACCTTTAAGAAGGCCATCAAGATGGATATCTTCTGGAAGGCCTTCCCTGATTGATCCTCCCCCTCATTGATGCAGATCATCCTTTGCATCAATTGTCTCAAATACCCCTCCTCCAATGCCTGCCTATTTTTAAATTTCAACTCTGTTTATTTTAATCTTATTTATTTTAGAGGTTTAATTAATTTAAATTATACTTTGATGATTGCATTTTAGTTAAGGGATAAGGGAGGGAATTTTAGTCTGTATGTGCTATGTATTTGTTTGTATAATTTTGTAAACTGCCTTGCTCTTTCGCAAAGGCGGTATATAAATATATTATTATTATTATTCAGTCAACTACTGATGTTGTGTATTGCCAGAAAAAAGTGGAATTACTGATCTGAATTTCTCCTGCTTTATTATTCATTTCATGGGATTTATACACTTTGGGAGAAGGACACACCATCCCTGGGATCAACCGTTCCTACAGTTAATGGGATCTGTATAAAAACAGGGCCCAAAAGATTGTTTTCTTTGCCTTTTTCAGATACTCAGTAGCATCTGGCTGGACAGCATATATGGGTATAAGGATCATCAACAAAAACAACAATTATGTAGCAATGAGATCGATCAAAAGGATTATTGTCCACCCACAGTATGACCAATATATCTCAGACTATGATATTGCCCTGTTGGAAATGGAGGCACCAGTATTCTTCACTGAGCTGGTACAGCCCATATGTTTACCAAGCACTCCTAGAGTATTTATTTATGGAAGTGTCTGCTATGTAACTGGCTGGGGAGCCATAAAAGAAAATAGTATGTTCATTTCTGGATATGTTTATTGCAAACTGCAAATGTCCCTAATATAATGTATCTGTTATATGGAATGTAACGATAAGCTACTGTAAGAGTTTACTTTAAAATCTTTGCTTTTAAAAAAGATGTTATAAACGCAATAAACTTTAGAAGAACAAGACAATGAAGATATGGCCTAATCAGATATTAGTTATGACTATTCTAAATACATATATCCTCAGTGATCAGTGGTGACTTAAATTTTGATGTGTTCTTAATTTTATAATTTTATAAGCCATTGGGAAGGTAATGTCTCTAAGGTTTATAGAATGTGAAATTATAATTACATTCAATACATTCAATTTAGATAGTCCTGTGAATATCATGTGCACATAATCAAAGCAAAGTGAAAAGGTCTAGAATGGATCAGGACAGTTTTTCATTTTCATTTTCAGTATTTACAATCTGAAGTGCTATCTTTGATGTATTCAGTGTTTCTTCAACCCTTCTGTTGTTCCAGGCCAGCTTGCAAAAACACTACAAGAAGCCAAAGTGAAAATAATTAACCAAAGTGTTTGTAGCAAGGTTTATGATGACCTGATTACTTCTCGGATGCTGTGTGCTGGGAGCCTTAATGGTGGCATTGATGCATGCCAGGTAAAGCTGAAAGTAAAATTCTGAAAAGTAACAATGATTTGCATAACAGTTGTTTCAGATTAAGATTTTGATACCTATTTTCCCCCCAAAAAAGATGTCTAATCACACATTTTCCAGCAACGTTTGCATAAAAAGGTACTTTGGGGATAGGAGCCCAGGGTAGACTGTCATTGGCATAATACTCTTTATCTACTGTGCTTGTCTTTGACATTCTGTAAAATGCCAAGAACATATAAAACCACAAGGCATTAGTATATGCCATACCCACTCACCTGCTCCTCTCGACCTGGGAGAACAAAGCCCCCTTTTATCCCTTTATAGCAGGAGAGGTCAACATGCAGATATTGCAGTATGCTCTCCTCCAGATCCTCAATGTATCCCCTCTGCCCCCTCAATAATTCTCTTTACTTCCCTGTACCCTCTAAGTACCATGGATAAAATTTGCCATTGGAGCAGCTGTTTTAGGTTGTGAAGACTTTTTTGGGGCCTACAACAGGTCATTTTTTATTGTTGTGTGCCTTCAAGTCATTTCTGACATATGGTGACCCTATCATAGGGTTTTCTTGGTAGGTTTCTTCAGAGGGGAATTTCCATTGCCATTCTCAGAGGCTAAGAGATAAACAGACCATACAAGACCCCAAATGTGCCCAATGTGAAGAAATACTGCTATAGATTAACACGTGGACCTAAATCTTATTATTAGTCCTGACTAGAGTAGAACCATTGAATCAAGTGGAATTACCTATGGGCTGACTCACAATTCATCAATCAGTTCAGTGGGCCAACTTTAATTGGGACTAGCCACCAGGATTCCAACCACAAGGATGTAGTTGTGCCTTTTTAAAAAAAATACATACATGGCTTTGTAAGTATTTTGTACTTACCCCAAAATGCATTGAAAGCATCAGAAGTATATGAATTTCTGAGGCAATGTGTGCTTTGTCTTGTTGTCAGGCTCAGGAGGTTAGAGATAGATAGTTTCACAATGTAATGCAAAACCACCTCATTTATTTCCCATCTGTAGTTACAGTTAGAATCAGTTTATAACAGTGTATTTAACTTCCATCAGTTAATCAACCTTGATTTGGGAGTGAAATGAAATGTAGTCCAGAATCCTATAATTACACTGTATTGGTATCTAAGCATGGAGGCTTAGATATTGGCAACAGAGGCAGGGAAACCAGCAATGGCAATGGCTATGAAAAAA
>NW_024803994.1:0-6132 GCF_019175285.1 Sceloporus undulatus | reverse complement strand
CATGCGTCCTAAGAGTCCAGAAGTCGCACCAAAGCCACGCTCCAGCCCTAAGGACTGGAGTGTGACTTTGGTGTGGCTTCTGGACTCTTAGGACGCATGCATCATTGAAACACCAAACCTCCACTGTGACTCGAAGCAGCTTTATTTTGGCTGTCTGTAACAGGCCTTTATGTCTACTTTAAAATTAATGAACTAACCTACTCCACAGTCTGGATCAATTTGATAACTGAGAGGCTGTACATACAGCCCCTAAGCAGTGGCATCCCACCACCCCTTTCCTAGCCAAATCAGGGCCGTGGCAATCTCACACTGCAGCCGCAATCCAGCCTTTCAGGGGCACAAAAAGAAGCCGCAAAAACTGCCATTGCCAATGCTATAAAGCACTCCTTCAGCACTGCATCGTATAGCTGCAGTGCCATAGGAGCACCATGATACCACATGCTGTGTGGTACGGCACACAGCATGAGGGTGCCCGGGGGGGGGGGGTTGGACTTGGACGTGCATTGTAAGGATGCTGTGCCCCTACTCTGTCCCCATTCCAGCCTTAATGGCCGGTGTGTACAGGGCCTGACTCATACTTTTTTCTTTTCCTCTAAAATAAGTTGTATTCTAACAAGCCCTTCATAGTCAAAATATTTCAGAGTGCTCCCCAACCTAACTAATCTATAATCCTCAAGGAACATCCTATTGGTAAGCAATATTTCAAGGTAGTGGACTGTCTTTTATTAGAGCTTTTGAAACAGCAGTTGGATGGCCACTTCTTTGGGATGCTTTAGCTGTGGATTCTTGGAACTAGTAAGATATTGGACTGGATGATCCTTGGGATTTCTTCCAACTCCATGATTGTAAGAACTGTAAGCTGCACATCCAAATTCTCACTGAATCATGAAAGTCACACAATGATTTCAAGCCAGCTGCTTTCTCTCAGGCTAACATAGGAATATAATTAGGTATTCACTAGTCTTGTTCTTGAAAAAAAATAGTTTTAGCAATTTCTTCCCTCTGTGAGAAAGTCTTCAAAAACTGTGCACTTTTCAAAGATTATTTGCCATTCAGGACTATTCTGCATGAACTTTACTGTTTTGTTTTGTTGTGTGTGCGTGCACGTCCACACATGCACAAAACAGTAGTTGTGTAGGTAAGTACTTACCTACATAATGACTTTACTCACATAGGTAGATAGTTTTTCCTGTCCCAACCCCCAAATCCTCACTTATTGAGCAGCAGCCACTGTGTGTGATAGGAATCTGTTTTCCTTTTAATCAGGACACAGCTGACTGATATTTGTACTTCCCTGCCATAAGTGGTCTACAGTGTAACAGACAAATGCAGGATCCCTGGCTTAATTCCCCCTCACACTGGAGATTATCCATAGGGTGTGTGGCAACATCAGTTAGGAGAACTGACCACTGTCGCTCGCCATGGCTCAGAACTGGTTTCTCCCCCCCAGCCCCCCTTCTGGAGTTCATGTCAGCATTGTTTCCATAATACCTTCACATCCTCCCCCCCCCCACCCCATCTCCCAGCATCATTCTTGTTTCCTACCATATGGTAGTAATATTAGGGTTTTTCTAGAAATCAGATTGGGGCATCTCAATTTTGCATCTCAAAGCTAGTTACTTTAGTATTGTCTTCATGTATTTGGGTCAATGTAGATTTTAGACATATTGGAAACTTTGCTGTACACATTTTTTTTTCTAAGATCATCTCTTTAAAAGAGCAGATGAAGAGGAAGATGTTGTGGTATCTGTGGTATTTTGGGTGGTATTGCTGAAACCCATATAGCTTTCATCTGGACTTCCTCTTTCAGGTGTCTGGCAGCATGGTTGTTCTGAGGAAGAGGGAGGAAAATAGCAAGGAAGATGCTCACATTATATCCCCAGACCTTCTGAACTTTCGTTCCAGTTTTCCAAAATGATGCACATTAATGTAAGTTATAAAGACATATTAGATCTAACCTCCTCCCCCATATTCTTATAGTGTATCTGAACTGATTCTTTTTTGAAATTCTCCAGAGATTGAGAAGGCTTTTAAAGGAAGCTTTTTCACATTTCCTCATATTGTTTTCATGTCTCCTGGTACAGAAACCACAGTTTATCAGTATAATTTTTTTGGCATCTTTTCTTTCCTGACAAACATTGCTAGACTACTTAGATAATGAGGTAGGAAAAGAGTTCTTAGGAGGAACTGAGTCAGAAATGTGTGTTCCATTCATCTTCATATACATCCAGTGACTTTTTAAAAAGCTTGTTTAAAACTGACGGAAGCACAAATTCTGTGTGTAATTTAAGATGTTTGTTTCTACAAAGGTGAGAGTCAAGATCTATTTGTTATTCTAACACATCTTAGAAATCATCTTAAATGGTTTGTCTTAAACATTTGCAAAACTTTAAAAACATCAACATATTTTTAACATCACTAAACAAAATTAATCATTAACAAGTACACTTAATGACTGTTTCAAGGCAAAACAAATATGACAAGAAAAGTTCTTAAGGCATCTTACACCATCTTTTGTAACACTTATATACTCAAGGGGCCTAAATTGTCTCAAGGAAGCAGTGGTAAGAGAGAGTACTTTATCTCCCCACAACTGTCCCCTCTCCTCCTCAAAAATTCAGTGTGTATCTGTCTTCAGTATTAATACTTGTAGATAATGTATGGGGAAAAGATATTCATGTTGAAATTATGTACTCTGCCAAACGTATGCCAAAAATTACACTATCAAAAAAATTGACAGGAAAAGAACAAAGCACATCAGAAAGGTAACACACCAATTAATATGTCACTGGTCACTAAATTCTAGGGATATATTGTGTAAACTACAGAGATGTGGGGAAGTAAAGTGGTGAAGTGAATGGGGAGGGAATCATTGAGAACGCTACCACTCTGGCACAGCATGGCTTTCCTGCAATTGTCAAGCAATCTCATCTGCTTCTGATATTGACAGATTTGTTTACCCAGACAGCAGGAAATTAGACCATTTTGATCACTACAAATGGGCCTATTGTTCCCCTCCAACTGATGAGCAATGAAAGGGCTGACACAGTATAGATTTCAGTGTTTTTTTCATGGCTGATCTGTTTATCTTTGGTGTATTCACCCTCTTTTCACACACACAAAAATAGTGCTGTTCCTTAATGGATACGATTGTTTTCCTTAATAACCACTCTTCAAAAGGCTAATTCCAGCCTTTGAAAGGGTAATCAGCCTTCAACCAGTGGAAAGGTGGAAGGTGGAAAGAAAAGTTTGAAATCAATTGCCATCTGGGCAACAGAGAATGAAGAGGAGCTGGAGAGAGTCCTGGAGTGATGGTGGGAAAAATCCAGGAGAACATTGGCCCGTTACATACGGGCTAAAAAGTACGCACGGAGCACGTACTAGAGTTAAGACGGGGCGGTGCTTCTGCACCACCCTAACTCTAGTGCGCGCTGCATGCGCACAAAATGGTGGCGGCCGTTCCACACAGCCGCCGCCATCGATACGCGACGACTGCGCCGCCTCCAAACAAGGCGGCGTGGTTGTGACGTATTGGGGTCACGGCAGGGTTCCTAGGGCGCCCTTTCCATGACCCCAGAAGGAGCTCCGTTTTGGAGCTCCTTCCTGGTTTGGTCCGCTGGGCGCAGCCTTCAGACGGCTGTGCCCAGCGGACCAAAAGAGAAAGGGGCCAAACGGCCCCTTTCTCCTTCTCCCCGCTGCTGTGGGGTGTCCTTGGGGCTTGAAGCCCCAAGGACACCCCTTTCCAGGCTGCGGGGAAGGGACCTTTTGCCGCTTCCCCGCAGCCCGGAAAGCGGCGGATCGGGGCTTCAGCAGCTGCCGCTCTGGCCGCTGAGGCCCCGATCCGGCAGGGAAAGGTACGCCTACAGGCCGCCCCAAATGGGCGGTGTGTAATGCACCATTGTATGAGAAGAGTAAGGATGGAATGTAAATTCATTACACTAACCTTATTGGTGGTTATGTGCATATTGTCCCATTACACTAACCTTATTGGCCTGTTATGCTAATCTTCTTAGCTTATGTCTCCCAGAATCCCCTCCATCTTCAGTATTTTGGTCTTCACTGGTGTAAACTTGTATAACCTTGGCATTTGAGTGTGTTTATTATTATCACATGCTTTAGAATGTAAGAAAGAACTTGCACCAACCACCTGTTAAGGCACAAAAATAGGTAATCAGAATAAGCATTATTTACTTAGGTATACACATGGCTGCATTAAAAAGCGGTTGCCCGACTCAGCGAGCTGACCGCTTTGCCGCTAGATGCAGCGAACGACTACAAGCCCCAGAGTGCTCTGGGGCTTGCCCGAGCTCCCTATTGGTGCGCGGGGCGAAAGGGAGGCCCTTCCGCCCTGCGACGCTCTGGGAGCTGGGCTCGGTGACCGGGAGTTCCGGTCCTCCAGGGCAGATGATTGGTTCAGCTGCCCTGGAGGAGGAGTCTCCTGGTCAGGTGGTACTGAGGGCGGGGCTTAGGCCTATATAGGCCGTGCTGCCAGCCCTGGCCCTCAGTCGGCGCTTGGCTCCGGATGGTTAGGAGCCAAGCAGGAAGGGAGGAGGAGCTGAGCCTTCTCCCACCCACCCACCGCTTGGGTTTGGGTTTTTTCTCACAACTTTGGGGTGGCAGCATAGGCCAGGATCTGCACGGTGTGGTACCAGGGCTACGGAGCTCTGGTTTGGGAGTCAGTTGGGACCCGGGGGCGAATAGGGCAGGCGTATGGCCATTGCGGGGGCCATAACGCGAGAGCGCCTCCCGGTGACTAGGGGCTTAGCGAATATGTGAACGCATGGCAGAGATGCGGTCATACGGTGGTCCTTAGCCCCTAGGTCATCCCAATGCCTGGTGGGTGCCAGGTTGTGGTTAATCAGACAAACGTGGGGTTGTTTGATTTCGCAGATCCTGACCTCATGCTTTGTGCCAACCCTACCAATGGTTTGCTTAATAAAGTTGTGGCCTTTCCTCCAGCACAGTCTCCTGTGGTTATTCGGCAGCAGCATCTGAGGCAATTGGAAGCAAGAATTCAGCAAACAACAGTTTCTGTTTATAAAACCCAATGTAGAGTTGCCCTGAGAAAGCTCAATGCAGACCAGAAGGAGCTGCACATCCCCACTTGAGTAAACTCACAAACACTGTTGATATTCTTCCAGGTTCTCGGAGGCTCTTTATCTTATTGCAGTACATATAGATATATACAAACACTTATCACAACTCCCATCAACTTAGTATCCATAGTTCAACAATGCAACTATCTCCAACCCACACATGCTTAATTCTCAGTGCACTTATATAGAGAGTTGGCTAAGAGTCACCTGGTGCTACTCAGCATGCTGCAATCCCTGTAGTAAGTTTTTGCATCATGCTAAGAGCTCTGACTCAGCAATTCCTACCACTCAAATTTTTTTTACCAAAGTTTAAAGGAACATTGTTCCAACAGCAACATCTCAAAACCCTAAGGTCAATGCTTCACAAACTTACTCAAGTGTTGTACATCTACAAGGAAGCCTTTTCATGCAGGCACATTTTTTATGCTTCAGGATTCACCTCTGGTGCTGCTACAGTGGTGTGTGAAAATTCATTCTCAACTTTGACACAAGACAGGCATTCAGTGCTTTACAGTGAAACTCAGTCATCTTGGCTTTTGAAAGTAACATATCTGAAGTAATTTGAAATGGGCAGTTTATTTAGATGTTTGCAGAGAATTCATAGTTGATTAGACTTTATTGATAGCTCAGATCATTTTAGCAGAATGACTTGCACAGTATGTATTTACTTTCTAATCACTGTGATGTGGAAAATACTATATTTAAAATTAACTTGTTTTTTGGGGAAATATTTACAACATGGTTTCTAATGAAAAAAGCCATTACCAAGGGTGGGTACTTTTGTCATTACTCACAAAAACTCTTCCTTACAAAACCTTTTTTTATAGTCACTATTGCCACCCTTCTATTGTTGTTTGTTGGGTGCATTCAAGTGATTTCTAACTTATGGCACCCCTAAGGCAACCTTAACATGGAGTTTTCTTGGCAAGAGTTGTTCAGATAAGGTTTGCCATTGCCCTCGTCTGAGACTGAGAGCATAGGAGTTGCCGAAGGTCACCCAGTGGATTTCATGGACCAGCAGGGAACTGAACACTGG
>NW_024803993.1:1167-6136 GCF_019175285.1 Sceloporus undulatus | reverse complement strand
CCCACGTGGACCAAAAGGAAGGGGTATTGGTCAGTAGGCTTGACCAGTCTTGTCAGCCTCTCTGTCACATCACGGATCTTTGCCCCTGGAAGACAACACACCTCTCGAGACATCTTGTCAGGCCTACAAATCACTGCTTCTGTACCCCTCAGCAAGGAGTCCCCCACTACGACCGCACGCCTCCTCCAAGGCTTAGCAGCGACTGTTCCCTCAGGTGGGACTCTCATGCTCCCCTGCTCTGCCCCTGAAGTCTGTCCATGCTGCTCTTCTTCATCCTCCTTGATAAGGGAAAGAGCTCCAAATCGATTCTCTAGCTGCAAGCTCCCCGAACAATCCCTTCTTGGCATACTTATCTTTGTGATATTCCTCCAGATGTCTGCCTCCTCTGTTTGGCAAGTGACCTCTTCCACCTTAGCATCTTTCTCTGCGTGGTACTCATCCAAGATGGTTATGCTGAAGTGTAGCTACTCTTGACTCCAGCTGCTGCACTTTCTCCTCCAAGAGTGCTACCAACTTGCACTTGGTGCATGTGAAGTTCTCCACTTCTGTAGGCAAGAAGAGAAACATCCCACAAGAGTTGCAGGTGACTGCAGCAGATCCCTCGTTGTCCATACTGCAAAGTCTTTAGTAATGAATATAACAGTCAATCTACTGGGAATACTTCTTTAAAGGAAAGTACTGTCTGCTATCTTACACTTAAAGGGAAGGTTCTGTTTCAATATCTGATTCTAACCTGATGCCACTTGAGCAGAGTTGTTGAGTTAAAGAAAACTAAAATTCTGGAAGGCTCTGGAAGCTGGTATATAAAGCTAGATGCAGGAGGTTTACAGGGAGATGTGTCTATTTTTGTTTACACATGCAATGCAGCTATCCCAAATCTCCAACAAAAATGTTGTATAATGAAATATTCTCTTGTATCTGGGAAATGTCTAATTAACAATTTGTAAGCCACTCTGATAGCCTTGGTTGAAGAGTGGGGTATAAGTAAATTATTATTATCATTAGTTGTGTGTTTGTTTTGGTAAGAAATTCACTTTATATACTTTTCCCCCCAGTAGTGATAGGCATTGATCTACACCTTTTAATATATCTAAATGATAGGCTCTGACCTGCACCTTGATATCAAAAGTGCACCTTGACCTGAGTAGCTGTATGGCCCTAGCATGGGATCTCAATAACAGGTTCCCACTGAAACAAGGGGAAGCCATGGGTTTTGATATGTAAATGAATTTCCTTTCCCAGCTCTTAGCTGCTATCAGGCAGATGTCTTAAGGAAGTGTTTCTCTCTTGGGATTGAGGGGGAGCCATTTGAATCAAAGGAATGGCATTTGCATAGCCATTTGGGTCCTTACTCTAGCAGAAACATTTGGTGAGATCAAAACATGGACCTAAGATGTGAAATACACTTCAAACAGTTTCAGACTGATTGCCGTTTGTCTAGAGACCCTGTTAAACCCTTAAAGGGTCTCCTAAATTTAGGGATGTGCTGCTGCCAGCCACTCTCAGCTGCCTCCCTCATCCAGGTCAGTCACCGGCCTTTCTCTGGTCATTTTGCAGCCAACATCTATGTCAGTTTGAAGTCAGAGTCGCTCTGACCTGGTCTGCTAAGCCTTAAATATTAAGCAGACTTACAAACCCTCACACAAATTGGACTTCCCAAGATAGAACTTCTACTTCAGGTGAGTATTACCATGAGAAAAGTCTATTATCTAACCCACATCTACCACATTATTTCCTGAGCCTTGTATGAATGGATGTGCGTATGTGCCTGTGTGTGTTTGAACCCCCGGTTCCAATAAAAGAGACATTGATTGTACTTAGAGCCTCAGCCTCATTTCTGGATTTCTAGTTCTTGATATCCAGACCGAAGGGGCGATCCCTGAGGTGTAGCAACAGGCCTCCTCTTGTGACCCTGAGCTAATTAAATTCCCCATTGATAATTTGGTCACTGTTCACTGTTACAGTAGAAAGTTGGTATGTAAATAAATCTGACTTGCCTCATAAAATTCATTGAACGGCTCTCACTAAAGACAAAGGTCTGTGTCCCATTATGTCTAAGCCCCTGAGTGGCTTCCATCTTAGTGGGACAGTGAATCCATGTTGGTTTTAATCTTGACTGTGCAAGGCATTGAATTTATTGCAGGAAAGAGAGTTCAGTAAAAAGTTTGGGGTGGATTTAATGTTCCCCTGCCCTGACCTCCGTTACTTTAAGGATAAATTCTCAGTGGGGAGGAATAACTAACTCTCTTTGCAAAACAGCCAGATGTGAACACGCTGCCCATCTCTAAAACACATGGAAAGTGCATGAGCTTCTTCTGTACCTTGTCAGTTAGTTCTGGGTCGTCCTCTGATTCTATGAGATCCATGTTCCTGCAGCCATGCCAGTAAGATCCCAGCGGCAAATGTGAGTCATCCTCCAATCCGCATTCAACATCCAAATGGGCTGCTTTGACTCCGTAGGTCAGAGATGTGCTTTCTATAACCCATCACTCTACACTACCTACTATGAATTACAACTATAACTCCTACTTTAATAGCCAAATCCTAATATTTTTACGCTTTATGACAGAACCCTTATACACTAGTTCTGAAATGCAATGGACCTTTCTCAATCCTTCAGGGACACACCACCAGTTTGAAGTGGCAATTCTCCCATTTCAATTGTTCAGGTAAGTAACATCAGCCTGAGGTTGCAATGGGCCAGTCTAAATCTTTCAGGTAAAGAGCACCACACTGAAGTGACAATTCTACCATCTCATTTGTTCAGGCAAGGAACCTCAGGCTGAGATCACAATGGTCCAGTCTGAATCCTTCAGGCAAGGAGCATTGGCCTGAGATCACAATGGGCCAGTCTCAGTGTTTCAGGCAAGCAGCATCAGCCTCAGGTTCCAATGATGATGTCTCAAACCTTCAGGTAAGCAGCATTAGCCTAAATTCAAAATGGTCCCATCTCATTGCTGCAGGCAAGGAGCACCAGCCTGAGGTCGCAATGGGCCAGTCTCATTCAGGTAAGGAGCACCAGCCTGAAGTCACAATATGTCATGAATCCCTTTATTCATGCATTTATTCATTTAGGGATTCATGCCATAAGGGTTATAGGTTTAGGTTTAGAGTAGAATTAAGATAGATGGGATTTATGGTGGGTTAAAATAATATGTTTTAATACAGTATGTGCTTTAATAGAAGATACTAGAAAGAGGTAGAGAGATCATGGCTAAAGAATGTGCTTCTTTGCTAGGACTGGAATGTGCAGGAAACACCCTTCTAACAGAGGCTTGAGTTTAAAAGACTGGTTTCTGGAAAATAAGGGGTAACCTAGAGAGTTATTGGTATTTTTATATTATATTATGTTGCTATGGGTTTATGCTTATTATATTTTCATATGGTATCATATTATGTGGAGATTGATAGGGTTTTATATTATAGATAGCTATATATATTGTTAAGCCATAATGTTAATTAAACTGTTGTGTGGCTGAGTTCTGTGGTCCAAGGCCAGAGGTGCAGTGGTTGAGAAAAGGCACATGAGAGCTTAATTGCTTTTAGGAAAGCTGCCAGAATCCCGGATGGGAGGACACTGCGCAGAAAAGGGCGGGAGAACGCTGGGCGGGAAAGGGCTACCCAATTAATTAGCTTTATGGGTAAATGGAGTGGAGTGGATTCATATGGTTATAAAAGGGATAAAGATATCTTTCATACTTTGTTTCATTCATGACAAAAAAAGTCACTTCCATTACTTCTTCTTCAATAAAAGCTGTTCCTTTTTCAAATACTGCCTTTTGTGTTGCAAGATGGGCTGCAATTAGGAGCCTGACAGATATCTCTCTCCCCTTCCATTAACCCCGCTATCCCAAAAGGGCTGGAGAGCATACCAAACCAACCACAAAACCTTTCCCTGCTCTTGTGTAATGCCAGGTCAATAAAAAATACAACGCAGATAGTCCAGGATTTCCTACTGGACCAAGAGGCTGACCTGGCTTGTTTCATGGAGACCTGGCTGGATGATGATAGCTCAGCCACCTGGAATCAGGCCTTACCAGCCGGGTTTTCCATCAGTGAACAAGTAAAGGGAATGCCTTTGGTCCATAAAGAAAATTTTGCCTTGAGCAGGATACCTATCTGTATGATGGACCACATTGAATGTATTTACTAAGCTTAAAGACTAGGAAAGTCTGTGGAATGGATTCTCTTGGTCTACTTCCGCCCCGTTCCTTAACAGACTCCCTAGCCAAGCTGACACATCTGGTCTCTGAGCTGGAGTTGCCTAGGCTTTTGGTCTTGGCCGACCGCAACATCTCCCTTGAGGCCCCTCCTCAGCATGCGCATGGCCTAGCTGCTGCTGCTGCTGCTGCTTATTTCACTAAGGCCTTTGCAGGAAAGGAAGGTATGTGCCAGGGGTTCAGTAGCCTCCCCTTCCTTCCTTCCTTCCTTCCTTCCTTCCTTCCTTCCTTCCTGTCAGAACGCAGGACCAGAATCCAGGAAAATCAACCAGTCAGCTTCATGAAGAATAAACAGAACTTTATTAATAGCTCCTGAATCAGCAATTCCACATCATTCAGCGTCTTAACTGAGACTGACCCCTCCCTGCAGAAGCAATAGCAAAAACCTTCAATCAGGTCTACTCCACCCCCAGCCAAAAGCATGCGAAAGAACATCTCCACCTCGTTCCCACCATTACTACTTCATCCATCTCTCCCCCCCCCCTCAGCTCCCAACTCCCTCTGCTCTATGCTGCATTCCAAATCTCTGAGAGAGAGATCTTCAAGGCCACTAAGATAAGACCCACCTGGCACTGCTCAGCTCCTACATGCTGTTACTAAACTAGCCCCAGCATAAGCAACCCCCATCATCCCCACCAACAGAATATAAAGCATATATCTGGTAGAATACAACCAGGATTCTAACACCTCCTTTCTTCCTTTGAGGAGACTGCAATGGAGCCCAAGGTGCAGAGCTGGACTCAGGAGGG
>NW_024803993.1:0-1067 GCF_019175285.1 Sceloporus undulatus | reverse complement strand
TACTTTGGAAATTAAGCTCTGTGTATCCTGTATGTTTGTGTGTGTGTTTGCCTCTGCTGTTCTTATGGCTGGGAATGGAGCTGAGGACTGAGGAGAGAGGAAAGGGTCAGTTTTGCACAAATTCAGAACTTCTGTGCATCAAAGAGTCCAGTGTGTTGAAATAGCAAAGAACTTTATTGAGAACACATAGAAATTCAGTGTTTCAGCCAGAAGTGCCCACTCCAAGCAAAACATTAAAACCCCAAACCTAAAACTCCACCCTCTTCCAAACCTAGCCATAACCTCCAATTCCCACAGTCTCTGCCCGACAGGTAACAAGGTCCCTTTGTCATCCCCAGAAACTAGCCCCCTTTCAATTAATACCAGCCTACAACTTTCTTCAGCCAACATCCCACACATTGCAAAAGTTATCATTCCTATAACTATTAAGCCAGTTGTAAAATTATCCCAGACCCCCCATCTAGCTAATTTATAAAACGACCCATAATCCCCAGCCAAATTTAGAACCTAAAGCAACTATCTATACTATTAGCAATTAAAACCTAAATTTAACAAAATACAACTTTAAAACATACATATGGACAGACAAACCTTACAAACAAATCACAAGGGCTTTCCTTAGCACCACTGAAATAAAAATATTTTTCTTATATTCCTTTTTGACAAAAATAATGTTAGTTTACTGCTGAGATTTGTGTGGCTTCTCTCCTGTGTGGACTCTCTGATGTCTCACTAGGAGTGACTTCGAATAAAAACATTTCCCACAATGCTGGCATTTGTATGGCTTCTCTCCTGTGTGGACTTTCTCATGTCTCACTAGGAGTGACTTCGAATAAAAACATTTCCCACAATGCTGGCATTTGTATGGCTTCTCTCCTGTGTGGACTCTCCAATGCATAACAAGGGCTGAGTTGGAGGCAAAACATTTCCCACAATGCTGGCATTTGTATGGCTTCTCTCCAGTGTGGACTCTCTGATGCATGACAAGGATTGACTTGTAAGCCAAATGTTTGCCACAATGCTGGCATTTATGTGACTTCTTTCCTCTGTGGACTCTCTCATGACTC
>NW_024803992.1:5420-6137 GCF_019175285.1 Sceloporus undulatus | reverse complement strand
AAAAATCAAAGATAGACTTACAGCCTAACATAAAGAAAACAAAAAGATAACATGGAAGCTCTACACAAATTCAGCCTAGACAATGAAGAAATCAAAAATTTGGTTTATTTTCTTGTAAGATTCTACCAGCTTTGTAAATTTCTTCATAAACATAAACGTAAAATGGGAAATTAAACTCTAACATGGGAGGAAGCAAAACTGACATATTCACCCATCCATAATATCTCTACAAGAGTGTGGTCCAAGAGTCAGAGGATATAGTTACCGGCTTAGGAAGATAAAGAATGAAAAGGTTAGGATGTAAAGTACACCTAGAAGCAGATTTTTTTTATAGGCAATGAGTCATTCAAAGAAAGATGTTTAACTCTGCACAGAGTGTATGTGGAGAGATCTTGTAGCACCTTTGAGACTAACTGAAACAAAGAAAATGGCAGCATGAGCTTTTGTAGACTTCAGTCTACTTCCTCAGATGCATTTGGTGGAGTGGAAGCCAAGTACAGACACACACACACACACACACACACACACACATGTGCCATGGGAATATGAGGATGTCAATTCAAATTACAAATTTGCAGGTCCGATTTTAACAATGGTCAGTCGTTAAAATTGGACCTGCAATTTAATTTGTTATTTGAATTGACATCCTCACGTACCAATGGTGTGTGTGTGTGTGTGTGTGTGTGTGTGTGTGTGTGTGTGTATCTGGCTTCCACT
>NW_024803992.1:0-5320 GCF_019175285.1 Sceloporus undulatus | reverse complement strand
TGGAAGCCAAGTACAGACACACACACACACACACACACACACACACATGTGCCATGGGAATATGAGGATGTCAATTCAAATTACAAATTTGCAGGTCCGATTTTAACAATGGTCAGTCGTTAAAATTGGACCTGCAATTTAATTTGTTATTTGAATTGACATCCTCACGTACCAATGTTGTGTGTGTGTGTGTGTGTGTGTGTGTGTGTGTGTGTGTGTGTATCTGGCTTCCACTTCACCAAATGCATCTGAGAAAGTAGACTGAAGTCCACAAAAGCTAATGCTGCCATTTTTTCCCTTCAGTTAGTCTCAAAGGTGCTACAAGATATCTCTACATACTGATTCTACAGACTAACATGGCTATATCTTTGAATTCTTCATAGAGTATGTTATAGTAAACCAGTGGGGCATGATCAAGGCACCATGTAGATGCTTACATATATATATATATATATATGTTTTAGTACTCACTAAAAAGTCATGGTTGAAATGCAACACAGAAACAAGACAGATGGGAGTTTCTCAAAAGGGAGATATTGAAGGCACAATTTCAAACAGTTTCATTGAGGAAGAAAAATGGGAGATGTCTCAAGAAACCAGGATGGATGACTAAGGAACTTTTAACTGAGCTAAATTTGAAACGAAACATGTATAAGAAATGGAAAAAGGGGGAAATCATGACAAAGGAATTCAAAGAAATAGCAGGCATGTGTAGGGGTAAAGTCAGAAAAGCTAAAGTGTAGAATGTGCTCAGGCTTGCTAGAGAGGTTAAGAACAACAAAAAAAGGTAACAGTAGGGCCACTGTGTGGAGAAGATGGCAAAATGCTAACAGGGGACAGAGAAAAGGCAGAATTACTCAACACCTTTGCTTCAGTCTTCTCAGAAAAGGAAAAGGGTACTCAACCTGAGGATAATGGAGCAGAGGACGGAATAAGGGAATTTCAGCACAGAATAAGTAAAGAGATAGTACAGGAATACCTGGTTAATCTAAATGATATAAGTCTCCAGGACCAGATGATTTACATCCAAGAGTATTAAAAGATCTGGCAAATGTAATATCAGAGCCATTGGCAATAATCTTTGAGAACTCCTGGAGAACAGGAGAATCCCCAACAGACTGGAGGAGGGTAAACTTTGTTCCCATCTTCAAAAAGGAGAAAAAGGAGGATCCCAACAATTATTGTCCAGTTAGTCTGACATCAATACCAGGAAAGATTCTAGAGCAGATCATTAAACAGGAAGTCTGTGAACATCTAGAAGGCAATTCCATAATCCCAAAAAGTCAACATGGATTTCATGCCAGACAAATCTAATCTCTTTTTTTTGATAAAATTACCATCTTGGTAGATGATGTGGGCTAGACAAAGTAACTGTTCCATGGATTTGTACTTGGTTGACTGGTTGAATGCAAAGGGTGCTCAACAAAAGCTCCTTTTCATCCTGGAGAGAAGTGACCAGTGGGGTCCCACAAGGGCTCTGTCCTGGGCCCAGTGCTATTCAACATCTTTATCAATGACTTGGAGGATAAAATTGAGGGCATACTTATCAAATTTGCAGGTGACACCAAACTAGGAGGAGTAGCTAATACCCCAGAGGACAGGATCAAACTTCAGAATAACTTTAAGAGATTAGAAAGCTGGGCCAAATCTAACAAAATGAATTTCAACACAGAGAAATGCAAGGTACTTCACTTAGGGTGGAAAAATGAAATGCATAGATATAGGATGGGTGACACCTGGCTGAACGAGACTACCTGTGAAAGGGATCTGGGAGTCCAAGTAGACCACAAACTGAACATGAGTCAACAGTGCAATGAGACAGCTAACAAGGCCAATGCAATTTTAGGCTGCATCAATAGAAGTATAGTGTCTAGATCAAGGGAAGTAATAGTGCAACTCTATTCTGCTCTGGTCAGGCCCCACCTAGTATTCTGTGACCAGTTCAGGCCACCACAATTCAAAAAGGATATTGAGAAACTGGAGCGTGTCCAAAGGAGGGTGACTAAAATGGTGAAGAATCTGGAAACCATGCCCTTTGAGGAACAACTTAGGGAGCTGAGGGTGTTTAGCCTGGAAAAGAGAAGTTTAAGAGGTGATCTGATAGCCCTGTTTAAATACTTGAAGGGATGTCATATTGAGGAGGGAGCTAGCTTTTTTTCTGCTGCTCCAGAGACTAGGACCCGGAGCAATAGATCCAAGCTACAGGAAAAGAGATTCGACCTAAACATTAGAAGGAACTTCCTGATAGTAAGGGCTGTTCCACAGTGGAACACACTTCCTCGGAGTGTAGTGGAGTACTTTCCTTAGAGGTCTTTAAACAGAGGCTGGATGGCCATCTGTCAGGGATGCTTTGATTGAGATTTCCTGTATGGCAAAGGATGGCCCTTGCGGTCTCTTCCAAATGTATGATTCTATGAGTCTAACAACAGAGATGAGTTCATGCTTTCTAAAAATAAGATGTCTTTGGGAAAAATAACTTTGAGAGTCTACATCTCTTTTTGGTAGAAAGGAGAAAATGCACTATGAGATGTCTAAAAGAGAAAAGGGGGGGGGGAGGAATTTTGTGCATAATTTGGCAAATTCTCCTAAAATTTCATTTTTATTTGTCAGACTGGATCTCTTTGCCCATATGTTGGATAAAGTGTTATAGGAACATTTCATCTATGTATTTTAAATGATTATCTCTCCCCCTACTCTTTTCAGAAAATCTCTACTGTCCCTTTAGGGATGAAAAACACACCAGAAACAATGAAAATTCAATCCAGTAATGCCAGGCATTTAAGTAACAGGTTTTTTTTTTATGTTTTGATTCAGTGGAAGGGTAAATATAATTGCAGTAGTTTGCTATTTTATTTGAACTCAATCCCTGTATAGAGAGTTTTAATTCTACAACCAGCATCTAAAATATGCCATCAACACAACAAACCATATTAGAGTCAATAAGTTTCTTTTTTTCTTTTTTCCGCTGATGAGATTCCAGGTTAAGCAGAAAAAGTGTAAAATCTCTTTCATTTCAAATCCAGTCACAAGAATACTTGCTATATTTACTTCTCAGAAGAAATATCTTCCTTAAATCCTTTCACAGTAGCTCCTTTGAACATAGTAGCAGGTCTGAAATGCCCTGTGATTTAAATCCAAGTACTATACAAAGAAATCTTCAAAAACTGAATTCTATTTAACTGAGCATTAGAAGCATTTCCACCACCCTAAACATCTGAAATGGAAAGAGAAATCTGCAAGCGTTTGTAATATCTCAATTCTATAACCATGCTGGCTGTTAATCTCTAATCTTCTTTGCCCAATTTTTCTTTTTGAAAACTTATATGTTTAGCTTAGCTGTAGCTCCTGTACATTTTAAATATGATAAAGCTTACAGGTGTATAAATTTAACCTAGAGAGTCACCATGGAGCTGTTGCCCTTTCATCCTATACCTATTGCATGGACTAATCCTGACAGACCATAGCTTGAATAGATTTGGATAATGGCATCATGGAATGGAGAATTCTTTCTTCATTATCATTGTGCATATGCATTGTGAGCTAACACTTGATTGTGGAGTATGGCCTGTACCCAGGCCAGTAGTTCAAGTTTTGCATAGAGAATTTAACAAATAGAACATGGGCCCTCTTCTTTCTCCTTAAATATATCTAAATATGCTACTTTTCCTATGTGGTATATTCCATGTCCATATTCAGTAAATGAAATCTGGTGTTGTGGACGATGCTTCTATCAGAGTGTTAAAAAAGCAACAAGTATTGGCAAATGTTGGATATGAGTGTAGATTATGCATTCTCTCTATGTAGATTTAAGTTTAAATGTCACAGTGCAAAGGCAATTAGAAGGAAGCACACCTCACTTTCCTCTTCTGAACATATCTTTAGAACTCCAGACTATTTGTGCTGTTGTACCCCTGTAGATTTTTTAAAAAGCAAATCACTTTCTAAATATTTGCTTGCAATATATTTCAGTGACACTGCTTGACTTCTGGGAGGCCTCAATAAAATGAGATGTGTTGTCTCACAAGGTTATTTCCAGGGGAAAAATGTTAAATAAAATCAATAAATGATGTGACCCAGAGGCAAAACAAACTGTTCATTTCACCCATGAGCTTGCATGCACAGTTTATAAAGTTTCAGCCACTTGTCTAGCAAGTTTCAGCACAAATATGAATAATTCAACTGGACATAGTATGGCAAGTGAAGCTAAAGAAAACATTACATTTGTACCCTTGATATATCAGAACTTGTAAAGTCCCAAGTGCAAAGTAGCCAAAATAAAAGCAGAGATTATATGAACACCTTTTTTGTGTAGCATTTCAGAAAACAACAGGAAACATTATTTTTCTTTTGAACTCTATCTCTGCTAAGTTGTTTTTGTCTGGATTAAAGCCTTCCACATATTAAAAAATAAATTTGCCCACCTTCTATTACAGACGATATTCCCATATTATTGTTCTTGCAGAAGACCAAGTCTAAGCAATCTATAATCATCTGTTCAAACGTGATATTATTATTGTAAAGAACAAAAGTATCTAGGTAAAAAACAAAGGGCACTGAACTACCCACAAGGGGTTGAGCTTCTCTGAATGCTTTGTTTGAATATTTGCAAATGTCTTACAACAGTTATAATGTTCACCTAATTGCCTTAGCTTTATTATTCTTCTATACCAGGCATATACTTTGAGGAACAAGGAAGATAGTGGCAAAGTTGGTAGCATCTCTCTATTATTATTATTATTATTATTATTATTATTATTATTATTATTATTATTATCCTTTATTTATGAAGCGCTGTAAATTTACACAGCGCTGTACATATGATCTTTTTAGTTAGACGGTTCCCTGCCCTCGGGCTTACAATCTAAAGAGACATGACACAGAAGGAGAAGGGAGTAGTGGAGGGAAAGGGTAAGAGGTCCAGCAGTTCCTCTCTACCTCCAAGGCCTGGACCAAGGCAGATGGACTGAAGGGAGGGCTTGGGTTCTTAATGGATGGTTAATCATTTTCCAGGGAAAATACATACTCTCAAGTAGGATAATACATATACAGTACATACCAATACAGGAAATGGTTTGATAAACAGACAGCAAAAGAACACCAAATAGCAAGCAACAATTATGCAATGCCTGGGAAGGCTTCTCTGAACAGGATGGTTTTCAACTCCGTTTTAAAGCTGGTTAAAGAAGTGATGGCTCTTGCTTGTGGGGGAAAGAGGTTCCAGGAGTGGGGGGCAGCAAGTGAAAAGGGGCGAATCCAGGATGGGGCAGAGGAAATCCTGGGCTGGGACAGCAGACCTTGACTACCAGAACGGAGGGCCCGA
>NW_024803991.1:0-6141 GCF_019175285.1 Sceloporus undulatus | reverse complement strand
GGTATTAAAAGAAAGGGCTAGTTTGTGGGAATGGCAAGGGGGTCCTTGTTACCTGTGGGGCATAGACTGTGGAAACTGTAGGTGGGGGCTATATTTGGAAGAGGGTGATATTTTAGCTTTTGAGGTTTTAATATATTGTTTGGATTGGAGTCGGCAGTTCTGACTTAAAAACTGAATTTCTATGTGTTCTCAATAAAGTTCTTTGCTATTTCAACACAATGGACTCTTTGATGCACAGAATTTCTGAATTTGCCCAAAACTGACCCTTTTCTCTCTCCTCACTTGTCAGCTCCATTCCCAGCCATAACAACAGCAGAGGCAAACAGACACATACAAACACACACATATACACACAAACATACAGGATACACAGAGAGAGCTATATTTCCAAACTAGAGCCTTCCTTTCCTGCCTTTCCCTCCTGAGTCAAGCTCTGCACCTTGGGCTCCATTGCGGTCTCCTCAAAGGAAGAAAGGTGGGAAGAAAGGGGAGGCCGCTGACCCCCCGGCGCATACCTTCCTTTTCCACAAAGGCCTCCAGTGGAATAAGTAGCAGCAGCTTTGCCCTGGCAATCCCTGCGCATGCTGAGGAGGGGCCTTTGGGGGCATCTGTGCATGCAAAGTCTCAGCTCCTGAAGCCACTGCTGCCCTCACAGTCTGTTCTGAGGGAGGGAGGAAAGTGGGGAGAGCCCTTGTTCATTCAGAGGAATGGCTGGAGCGTCTTCTGGGGGACCCTTGGGGGGTTATTAGAAGGAAGGAAGCCCCTCTTCTCTCCCCAAAGAAAGGCAGGGGTCCTGCCAGGCCTCCTCTCCCTCTTTCCTTCCCTGCCCCCTCCTCGGGGGATTCCTTAGGGCCCAAGGGTTTGGGGGGGGATGAAAAAAGGGGGGGGGGGGGACCCTTGGAGCGAGGCATGGCCATGGAGGGGAGGGGGCTCCAAAAGTAAAAAGGGCTTTGAGGAGCTCCCTCCCTCCTGGAAAGTGGGGCAGAGGAGAGACCCTCCCCTCTGAAGCCTCATTTGGTGGATGGTTTTGTGCCAAATAGAAAGCATCCCACAGGATAGGGTTCAATAGCATTGGAAGCAACATTTTTGGGGGGGAGGGGGAGAGAGACGTTTTCTCTGCAGTCCTGGGGAGGGGGCTCTGGGGGGGAGAGAGAAGAGCCAAAATCTAGGCCAAAGCCAAGAGAAGGGAAATGGGGAAGGACCTCAAAGCTCTGGCAATCCCCTGTCAACCTGGGAACTAGGCTTAGAGGCCCACAGGATTTGGATTGGGCACCCCCCTCACATACAGTCGGCCCTTCTTATACACGGACTTTTTATACACGGATTCAAGCATACACGGTTTGAAAATGTTCCAAAAAAGTATAAATTTCCTTGATGTTCTATTTTTTATTAGGTACACCATTTTGCTATGTCGTTATACTTAATGGGACTTGAGCATACACGGATTTTGTTATACATGGGGGATCTTGGAACCAAACCCCAGATTATAACAAGGATCCACTGTACTTACCTTTTCCTTCACAACAACCCTGCAGAGGAGGACCAACAGAGAGACCCACAGCCCCAGAAACATCCTCCCCCCCCCCGGTTCTGAGAGCATAGTGAAAGGGCATTAGAGCCTCTTGAAGGGATGTTATTATTATTATTATTATTATTATTATTATTATTTATATTCCGCCTTTTCTCAAAGGAATCAAAGCGGATTACAGTAATAAAATAACATACAATTTCAGAAATACAATTAAAATTCCAACTCCCCCAACTCTTCTCCCAATTATAAAAACATTAATCAATCCTTAAAAAGCTAATAAACAGTAAGAAAATGTAAAACATCCAAAACACAATACAGTAAAAAAGTTTTTTCGGGCAAGAAATGGATCATTTTGTGATGGTGAGAGGGGAGGGCAGGTATGACACATCAATAACAATTTCCATAAATGTAATGGTGGCAAGGGTAAGGGTCGGGGGGGGGGGTCATATCAATAGATCTAATCTCGTCTGGAAAGGCCTGCCGGAAGAGATCCCTCTTAATAGCCATCCTAAAGGCTTCCAAGGTGGAAATATGAGGGATCTCATCCGGAGGTCGTTCCAGAGCCTGGGAGCGGCTGAAGAGAAGGACCTTTGGGTCACCGCTGAAAGTCTGGTCTTCTTGAGTTGTAGCAGGTTCTTCCCAGAGGACCTGAGTCTGCGGGTGGATTGTATGGGAGGAGGCACTATAAAGGTTAAAACCAACACCTTGTGTCTTGACCGGAAACTAATGGGCAGCCAGTTGAGGGATTTAAGAACCAGTGTAATGTGGGCAGTTCTAGAAATGGCCTACCCAACCTGGCTGCCATACTCTGTTCCAATTGAAATTTCCGAACTTGGCACAAGGGTAGCCCCATGTAGAGTGTGTTACAGAAGTTCAGCTGAGAGGTGACCAGCGCATGTACTACTGTTTCAAGGTCTCCCTTCTCCAGGAAGCGGCGCAGTTGGCGTATCAGCTGAAGCTGATAAGAAGTGCTCCTGACCTTTGCATCCACCTGAGTCGTGAAGTGATGAATCCAGGAGCACTCCCAAACTGCGGACAGAGTCTTTCAGGGGAAGTGTGTCCCCCATCCAGAACTGGCTGACATAACTCCTTTCCCAAATTAGAGGTCCCTATTACAAGTGCCTCCGTTTTTCCTGGATTCAATTTGGTTTTGTTTTCCCTCATCCAGGTCATTACCTCATTAAGATAGCCATTCAGAGGAGAGACGCCATCCTTAGTCACTGCCTCCGTCTGAGACATAGAGAAATATATTTGGGTGTCAGTGTACTGCTAACACCCCGCCCCATGTCTCCGGATGATCTCACCTAGCAGCTTCGTGTAAGTGTTGAATAGCAATGGGGACAGAGTCACGCCTTGAGGGATGCCCGACTTGAGCTCTCTCTTGGACGAAAAACTGTCCCCAAGCAACAGCATCTGGAATCTGCCCGTGATGTAGGACCTGAACCACTGGAAAGCAGTGCCCCCAATTTCCAACTCTTCCAGGGGTTCCAGAAGGATACCGTGGTCAATGCTTCTCTGTGTCCCCGACTGATGCAGTGACTAAGGATGGCATCTCTCCTCTGAATGCCTGCCTGGAGTCGGTAATGGGCTGGATGAGGGAAAACAAACTCAGCCTGAATCCAGAGAAAACGGAAGTACTAGTGATAGGTTCCCCAGGCCCGGGGAAGGAAATTTATCCACCTGTCCTGAACAGGGTCACACTTCTTCTGAAGGACGAAGTTCGCAGTTTAAGAGTAGTTATGGACTCGTCTCTGCAGTTGACATCTCAAGTAGATGCGACGGTAAGAAGTGCTTGCTATCAACTTCGGTTGATACACCAACTGCGCCCCTTTCTGGGCCAAAGGGACCTTGAAACTGTGGTACATGCGCTGGTAACTTCTCAATTAGATTTCTGTAATGCGTTCTACATAGGGCTACCATTGTACCAAGTCCGGAAGCTTCAGTTAATACTAAATATGGCAGCCAGATTGGTCACTGGTGCATCCAGGTTTGACCATATAACACCTATCTTGAAAGATCTTCACTGGCTGCCCATTCTTTTCCGAGCACAATACAAGGTGTTGGTCACTACCTATAAAGCCCTACATGGCTTGGGCCTGAGTTACTTAAGGGACTGCATCTTCCCATATGATCCACCCCGCACACTCAGAACATCCGGGAAGAACTTACTGGAGCTTTCGATGCCAAGATGGAGATCATCGACTAAAGCGACCATGGCTGTCTCAACTCCGTAACTTGCCTTAAATCCTGTTTGAAATTGACCTAGAAAAATCTGTTTCTTCCAGGACTGCTTGGAGTTGAATGGCAACTGCCCTCTTGAATACCTTGCCTAAGAATGTTAAGAGCCAAACTGGCCTGTAATTGTTTCTGTCCAGGGGGTCAAGGGAAGGCTTTTTTAGAAGTGGTTTAACCACTGCCTCTTTGAGGCAAGATGGAAGACAGCCTTCCCTGAAAGATGTATTAGTTATGTTTTTTAGCAGCATCTTGATGGTATCTCCCCCCTGGACAGCCAGCCAAGACGGGCAAGGATCGAGAGAGCAAGTCTTCTTTATCATACTCCCAAGGAGCTTGTCCACATCCTCTGTACTAACTGACTCAAATTGATCCAGAACAACAGTATAGGCAGAGGCTCTTGATACCTCTCCTGTCACCTCCGTCGTAAGCCCGGCATCCAAATCGGCTCTTATCTGAGAGATTTTGTCTGCAAAGTAGTTATTAAAAGCATCAGAGCAGGCTTTTGTAGTTCTAATAAAGAGTTCAGGGTGGGGGGCATTTGAGCCAAGTCGCTTACCACCCTGAAAAGCTCTGCTGGACGAGACTTTGCAGACGTAATAAATGCAGAGTAGAAGGACTTCTTAGCTGTATCTATTGCCACTCCATAGGATTAAAGAAAAACCCCTATCAGGTATCAGTCGATATTTCTTCCAGTGGCGCTCTAGCTGTTCTCCAGCCTCCTTCATTATTTTGAGATCTTTAGTATACCACTATTTGTGATTTGAAGGGTTGGAAAGGGCACTTGGGAGCGATAGTGTCTATAGCTCTGGTAAGATCGTTGTTCCAAGTATTGACCAGAGCTTCAACAGAATCGCCAGCATCACCAGCCATCAAACTCTCTAAGGCCTCTTGTAACCTATTGGGTTCCATCAACCTTCAAAGGCTGACCATTTTGATAGGTCCTCCACCCCCGACGGGGGGAATAGTGGCCTTCAGTCCTACTTGACCAGGAAATGATACATGGTCCAATGCGGAGATATTGACTACCTCTGCCCACGGATGTGCCTGTTCCCTACAGAAGACCACATCGAGAGTATGGCCTGCACAGTGTGTGGGCTCAGGGAAAGGCCCATGTTTGTCATGCTGACCATGGACTCCCGATCTGCACCAGATACGTTCGTTAAACTGGCCTTGAGAGGGATGTTGAGGTCGCTCAGGAATAAAAGCCTAGGCGACTCCAGCAGCAGCTCCGAGACCAGTTGTGTCAGCTCCACTATGGAGTCTGTTAAGCAACGGGGTGGACATTAAACCAACAGAATCCCCAGACTTTCCCTAGTCTTTAAGCTGAGGCAAATACATTCGATGTGGTCCATTATATGGATAGGTATTCTGGCCAAAGCAAGATTGTCTTGATGGACCAAAGTGACGTCCCCATACCTGCTCACTGACGGAGAACCCAGCTGGTAAGGCCTGAGCCCAGATGGCTGAGCTCTCATCACCTAGCCAGGTCTCCGTGAAACAAGCCAGGTCAGCCTCTTCGTCCAGTAGGAGATCCTGGATTATCTGCGTTGTATTTTTGACTGACCTGGCAATACAGAAGAGCAGGGAAAGGTTCTGTGGTTGGTTTGGTATGCTCTCCAGCTCTTTTGGGATAGCAGGGTGAATGGAAAGGGAGATAGATATCAAACATCAATCTCTCCTTCCTCTGTAACGACATTTCACCCTGTTAGCGCACCATGCACATCTTGTATAGCCACTCCACAATCAATGTCTCTCCCCCCCTCCCCCAATTCGCCATCTGAATGATATTCTCCTTGCCCATGCCCATCTCCCTCCAAGTGTCCCACCACAAATCTGTCCAGGAACATATGAAATGAAAGTACACAAGAAAAAAGGTACCAGCCAGTTGGCATCGTCTGTCCTCGGACGGGTGAGGATTGTTCCCAGGGCAAACTGAAGGGACCCTTTAAAGTGGCACCCACAGCCTCACCCACCATTCACCACTGCGTCCCTGCCACTGGGAGCCAGGGATGTTAAGGGAGAAGGCTGTTTCCTGGATGGCGTCCTCTGGCCTCGGGGAAGATCTACAGTCTTGGCCATGCCCCTCTCACTGCTGCCTTGCCTCTGCTTCCTTCCTTAGTCCCTGGAGGAATTGGGGGAGAGAAAGAGGTGCTTCTGGCTTGGCTCAGCTCTCTGCCTGGCTGGAGGTGAAAGGAAGAGAAGGAAGGAAGGAAGGAAGGAAGGAAGGAAGGAAGGAAGGAAGGAGTGAAAGTGCCAAGGGAAGAGAAGCATAATGGGACTATTGAAGCGAGGTGGGGGTATCTTGGACCAGACTGATGTACCCACCCCCCAGGACCCATTGTAAGAGCTATCACAGCTCACTGTGATGCTTTAAA
>NW_024803990.1:0-6143 GCF_019175285.1 Sceloporus undulatus | reverse complement strand
TTTACCCATACTAGTTTAAATTCTTCATGTACAAAGGAAAATATATCAGGAGGCTTGAAGAAAAATCCTGATTGCTTTCACACCTGAGGACTGACTTGACAGACCTGTTTCATCTTTTACAACTCTTTAAAGGTTTGTGGACTTAATCTAACACCCCCATGGTTTTAAGAGTTTCTCTAGCTCAGAGTAATGGAGATAGAAAGGAAGTCAGTACATGTTGGAATGTGTTCTGTGCACTAGCCACCTGGGAATCTGAAGGCTGAGGGTGGGAAGGAGCCTTTGGAGTACCATGAGGCATCAGCCCTGTGGGTCTCTAAGGGCTTTTGGGGGCCTGCAGTGGTCTGCCCAGGTGAGGGAGGGAAGAGCAAGGCAGTTTGCCCCCCCCCCCCCACCCGTATCAGATGGCACCTACCTTAAAGATGGCACTGATTGAGGCTAAGATAAAAGGCAGTTCGAAAGGAAAACCTTTTTCGGTCTGCAAGGGATCTGCTGCAGAGGTTCACTTTCCACCATAAGCCACAGACAAAGTAACACTGGTTTAAAAACAAGAACCCGAATGTCTTAGAATATTTCAATCCCATTGACAATCTGTAAAAACACTTTAGAGTCGCTGTTCACCAATGGTCCTGAATCAACCTGACAGAGCTGGAGCAATTTTGCCAAAGAAGAATGGACAAAAAGTGTAGGCCCCAAATGCACAAATTTGACTTACACAGAAAGAGTTACAGTTGTAATTGCTGACCCATGGCTTTTGGACAGGGACACAACAGGGAGGTAGGAAACAAAACTCTATAATTCATTTTTTTGTGACTGAAAAGTAACCTTGTAAATGCAGAACATTTAGTCACAGATAGTTACAATATTAAAAATCTAAAGTTTGAGAAATTGTTTTTATTGCTTTGGCAGTATTTTAAATGATTGGCAAGTATATATAGTTGAAATCATATGAGTATAGTGGTTATGTTTTTATTGTCAGGATATTGAATTAATTACCTTTGATTTCAGTTTAGCTGTGCTCAAAACTTTGTGACAGGAAGCAATGTAATATGTTTAAATTAGTATTGATTTTCCTATCACAGCTGAAGAAAATGATGACCAATGACAGTATAATTGTACCCTTCTGTTAGAGATCAAGGAGTTACTGGAATTTCTAGAGCAAACTAATTTTGTTATTCTCCTTTTTAATGATTAGATTGCTGGGGTTGGAGAAGATGTTTCTCTGTAATCTTCTTAACCATTCTGAGACCATATTAGGAAATACGCTAAAAGACGTTGATTGTGTTTTCATGTTTATAATATCACAATAAGAAATTATATGCCCAGATGCTTGTTTTTTTTCTAATTTTTAAATATTCATTGAGAGTGCAAACATATTAAAAACTTATTTTTTAAAAAACAAAAAAAGCGTATTTTCAATACATATCATGTGTTCAGGTCCACATGGGTGGTGATGTTGATTAGTAGGCAGGCAGGTCAATGAAGTAATCAAGTAGACTGCTGGGTCAGCTAAAGAGTAGCTTTCTGGCAGCATAGAAGAGACTTTTAGTGGGCTCTCTTAGCAACTAATTTGCCAAAATGGAGAAAGCAGTATGTTTTGGAAATTTATATAAAACAGTGGCACCAGATTGGTCTCTGGTGTAATTACAGGAGAATTTTGAACCATTTTGAGATTGTCCCTGCTAAAAGTGCCTTTGTTTCCCTTCCTTCCTCTGAGAAAGTCCTGAAAGAGTATAATAGGTCAGTATCCTACTGTCCTGGCTCAGCAAGCACACACTTGCTGGTTGAGTAGAAGAGGAAGCAGTTAGCTCAGAATTGTGAGCTAACTCAAGTCAATGATACTACGGCTCAGAAAGTGTCCATGTCTGTGGAAATCCATTTGGCAAAAGTGTAGTCAAGGCTGGTCTGGGTTTGGAGAAACAAGCAGTGTTGCCAGGCCGTCTAGGGTCAAATAATCTAGCAAGGTCATCAGGCAGTTCAGGGGGCAGTGTCACAGACGTCATGAAACAAGAATCCCAGCCAGAAAGTAGACAAGTTGTACCAGCAACCAGTACCAGTCAGAGCTAGATGTTAAATGCTCTGCAGCCAGCTGGCTGTAGTCAGGAGGGTCTCTTTTGCGGCTTGGCAAGAACCTCAACAAGCATCTCTGTTCTGTTCTGCTCTCCACTCCAAAAGCAGAATCAATCTACTTAGGTCTGTGCTGTTTCCTCACCTGCATCCTCTAAGTCTTCAGACAAGTCTGCTGCAAGTGAGTTCTGGCTCTGTTCCTCTTCAGGCTCAGGCTGCTCTTTAATCAGCAGAGCTGCATGACTTTTTTGAGACTTGGGTTCTGAGTCTGAATCCTGGCCCAAGTCCTGACCCATGGCATCTATGAACAGAGGCCTTCTTTGCTGAGTCTTAACAATAACTTAACCTATAGCAGGATGTAGAGAGATCTTGTAGCACCTTTGAGACTAACTGAAAGAAAGAAGTTGACAGCATGAACTTTCATAGACTACAGTTTACTTCCTCAGATACACTTAGTGGAGTGGAAACCAGGGACACCCCCACACCCCCACACACCTTTGGATGTGAGAATGTCAATTCAAATTCAAAATCCTTTGTGTATGGAAATGAACTAGCAAGTCCAGTTTTAATTATTGTTGTTAGTGAACAAAGATATTGGGAACTAGCCATTGTGTATAAAAATGAGGTGGCAAAACCAGTTTGGCTTTGAAAACTAGCCTGTAGGTGGGAAGAATAGATGAGTGTAGGACACCTCCCTGAGGATGGGATCAGATAGTATTGAAATGTGTGTAGTGAAATGTGTGTTCAGTCCATGGCTGAGGGAGTACAGTCATCCCTCCATATTTGCAGATTTGTTATTTGCGGATTTGATTATTCACGGATTTCATTAAAATGTTCTCTCTAGGACTGTCTAGGTATTATTATTATTATTATTATTATTATTATTATTATTATTATTAACCTTTATTTATGAAGCGCTGTAAATTTACACTCTGTACACTCTGTACAGCTCTGTGGTCAACTTTAACTAAAGGTTGCACTGAAAGACCATTTGTAGCTACTCCAGTGCCATTCTATGGTCAGTGTATGTTGGACATTGACCACAGAGTTGCACTGGAGGGCCTAGAGATTCCTAGAGAGGCGTCCTCTCAGGTAAAAACAGTGTTTTTGTTATTTGCGGTTTTTCCATATTCACGGAGGTCTTGTTCCCCTAACCCTAGCAAATATGGAGGAACAACTGTATAGTTTATGGATGAACTCCAATTCTGTTGTTTCTCTTTACAATCTATCTTTGTAGTTCTTTTGTTCAAGGATCACTCTTCTGAGGTCTGAAATGGTATGCCCAGGGAGATTGAAATGTCCTGCCACCGGTTTTTGTGTATTCCCATTATTAATGTCTTATTTACAATATGTCCATTTATCCTCTGGTGCAGGGACTGGTCTGTTTGGCCGATGTAGAGTGCTGGTGCGCATTGATGACATATATGGCATTAAACACACTGGAGGATTAGCATGTGAAGGTCCTGCTAATATTGTGGGTAATGCCATTGAAATATTTGTCCTACATTTGTCCCAGTTTGGAGACAAATTTTTTGGCTTCGGCCCCCCAGTTGTCTGAGGGACAGCAACCCAGCCTCTGGCTCAAAAAGTTTGCCTACCCCTGCACTAAATGCATCTGAGAAAGTAGACTGTAGTCTATGAAAGCTTATGCTGCCAACTTCTTTTTTTCAGTTAGTCTCAAAGGTGCAACACAATCTCTCTACATACTGATTCTACAGACTAACATGGCTATATCTTTGAATCCTAAACCTATAGCAGATTAATATTTAAAAACAACTTTCTAATACTGTAATATAATTAAATAAAGAGTATCAGTATATTGAGAAATCTTAAGCAATTCTAGATGTACTATGAAGATCTTCCTGAGGCTGGGCATTTTACAAGAAGACAGATATTTAGAGAACTCTGAATACTGTGGCACTAGCCTACTTCTGTATGGGTTTGTATAGTTTTGTGCAATTTTCATTGTGTCATTGGGGCCTGGAAGCAGATTATTTCAAATCTTGAATGAAAGCAAAGCCTAGATCTTGTTATTAATGTCAAAAGTTGTCATTAGATCCTGAGACCTGATTATTATTAAGAAAATTGGATAGTTTCAATGTGATTCCATCTGGCAAGTGATATAATTAAATCTCTGTGAACATATAATCTCCTTCACTGCAGTCCCTCCCTTCTGAAGCTTTTCTGTTAATTCGCTCTTCCAGGATTCCGTATTTATCCCTGATTCATCTGCTTTGGTGTGCAATGAAGAGTTTGTTACTGAGATTAGTATGATTTTCATCTAATGTTATAACCCTTTACTTTTTATATAAAGATAGTAAAGACTTCAAGAATTCCAAAGACATTCCTACAAAGAACAACAAGATTAGTTTTCCTTAGAAAATATTGTTTCAACAAACAGGAACTAAACAGGAACAGAAATATAGTTTGGTAGTTTTTTTGTCTCTGTGAACTTCCAGTGCTGCAACAGCCACAAATAAAATCACCATCGAAACAAATGATGACATTAAATTGGTCCTTCCCTACATGCTGACCATAATTTAGAGGTGATAATTATTTTATTTTAAATCCAACTATGACTGATATTTTCTCTCTGTTGGAATTAATGAAACTTGGCTATTAAACAGGAGGCAGGTAATGAGATTTTGGTCATCTTATTCCAAGAACTGACCTCTAGCAACGGAAAACATAACTACTTCTCTCCCCCCCCCCCCGGCAACATTTGACTGTTTTACTTTCTTTTTTGTGCTGTTTTTGAAATCTATTCTATTATTTATTTTAAAAAATAGAATGATAGGAATGCTAAGAATGAATGATGAGATTAAACAACATGAATGGCTTGTCAAACTTTTTGAAATTTCTGAACAACACATGCAGGACTTTGTTTATCTCACTGGCTGCAAAGTATCATCTTCAGTAACAGAAACTGAGGATTTAATTCTTGTTGTTATTTCCTGTCATATTGGCTTTGACGTATGTCTACCCTGTGAATAAGAGACCTCCAAGACAATGCTGTTATCAGCGGTCCTTCTCAGGAACTGCAAACTCAAGTCAATATCTTCCTTGATTGAATCAATCCATCTGTAATGTACCATCTGTAATGTAGTTTTCATCTTTTCCTACTGCCTTCCATTTTTCATCTCCATAGAGATGAAATAGAAATAGAATAAAGACATGGGGTATTAATCTGATAATGATGCAATCCATCCCAAATGGTGCTCTTGCCTTTCCCACTGTTCTCCTGCACCAAATAGCTAACAAACCATGAGAATATTAAAATTTCAGACCTAAGAATCCAGCAGATTCCCATGTACAATGAGTTGTTGCTGTGTGCCTTCAAGTCATTTATGACTTATTGCAACCCTAAGGCAAACTTATCCTGAGGTTTTCTTGGCGAGTTTCTTCAGGTGATGGTTTGCCATTGCCATCTTCTGAGGCTGAGAGAGAGTGACTTGTCCCAGGTCAAGGCAGGTTTCAAATCCTGGTCTCCACAGTCATAGTCCAACACTTAAACCAACACACCAAACTTGCTCTACCAAAACCTAAAAAAAGCCCCTCAGTTAGGTAGGCCTTTAAGCAGTCAGAGGAACAATGCTAGGAAATTGCTGTGAGTTCAGGAGAAAGTTAGAGGAGGTGGAGCAAATACATCTGAGGAATCTATGGCGCTGTATAGATGGGCCCTATCGAGTGCCGTTGTTACGCGTGAGGGGCAGCGCTTCCTGATGTGCCTTGCCCCTCACACGTAACGAGGGCGTAAAAATGATGGTGCCCTATACACATGGGTGCCACCATTTTGACGTGACAGACGCCTAGCATCTGCACGTCTCGCTGCCTTCATGACGCCGCAAGTGCGCCATTGGCGCCTTGCATGTCATAATGGCGCCACAGAAAGAAGCTGCTTTTTGTGGCTTTTTGTTGTGCGAGGGAACCGCATGGTTTGTCCACTGTGGCTCACTTGTGCAACAAACGAGGACGGTGGGAGACCGCCCTTTTGGGCGGTCTGTATCCCGCCTATTAAGGGGATCCAGCCAGACTTTCTTACATATTTTAAAGGAAGCTGTGAAATAATTTTTTCCCAT
>NW_024803989.1:0-6145 GCF_019175285.1 Sceloporus undulatus | reverse complement strand
CTTGGATGCTTTGGGCCTAGCTAGCTTAAGCTACTGGGCATGCTCTTGATTTGAGCCCTCCGACGACTACATTTCCCAGCGTGCCCTGCGCGCGTCCTGTGGGCGGAGCTGCGCCGGCGCCACGTGACCCGCAGCAGCTCAGAAGGCGGCGAAGGGCGAAGCAGGCAAGTGAGGGAAGGGGCTGCAAGAGGAAGAGACCCTCCCCAAAGGGTGGGGGTCCAGGGGGCTGCCCTTTCCCTTCAAACAGACCCCTGAGAGAGTGGCAGCAGGGGTCTCTGACCTCCCGATTTCCCCTGGGGCTGGGGGCTCCCCGGTCAAGCCCTGCCTTCCTCGGAAGGGGAGGGGGTTTCCTCTCTGCCCCTCGGGACTCCCAGAGGAAGGGTCTCTCTTCCATTCCTCCTCCCTTAAGACCCCCTGGGAGAGTGGCAGCAGGGGGCTCTTCCCGGCCTCCCTCCCCCCATGGACATCCCTTATTCAGCCTTGGAAGAGCCCCCCAAGGGACCCCGGGAGGGAGGGAAGAAGGGGTCCCTTTGCATTCTCCCCTCAAAGGGTGGGAACCTCTAGAGGGAGGGAGATGTTTTTTCTTTTTGGGGGGGGGGCTTTTCCATTCTCCTTCGAAGGGTGGGGTCTCTTTCTTCCTTCTCTCTCCCACAGAGGAGCCTTGGGAGGGGAAAAGGTGGGTGGGGGCTGGCTCCCCCCCATGACCCCCAAAAGGATGGAAGGAAGGCGAGTCCCCTTTCCCCAGCCTCCCTTTAAATCCTGCCCCCCTTAAAGCTTCCTCTGTGCCTCCCTCTCTCCCCGCACAACCTCCTACAGAAGGGGTCTCTCATCCATTCTTCCTCCCATAAGACCCCCTGGGAGAGAGGGAAGGGACCCCATAGAGAAGCCTTGGAAGAGAGAAAGAGGGAAGGGTGGGGGGCTCCTTCCCTCCCTCTCTACCCCCCCCCCGAAGGGACCCCCTTTGTCCCAGTGGGATTGCACTCTCCTGCCCCAAATCCCTGCCTTGCCCAGGGGCTTGGGGTGGGAGCCCCCTATTCATCAACCTCACAGGGTTGTGATGGATGGATGGATGGATGGATGAAAGAATGAATGAATGAATGGGTGGACAGATGGAGGGGATGCATCGTGTCCCTGGAGTTCATGGAGCCACAGGTTTGTAGAGTGGGAAGGGACCCCAAGGGTCAGCTAGCCCAGTCTCATGCCATGGAAGTAAGGAATTCGCATCCAAAGCCTCCAAGATGAGAATCTGCCAAGAAAGGAGAGCCCTTTGCCTCACAAGGGAAGCCTTTCTGTCTCATGATCAGCTCTTATCTTGTCATTCGAACCCATTGTTTCATGTTCTAGTCTCTGGAGCAGCAGAAAGAAAAGGCCATGTCATGTGCATGGCTGGCATGTGACTTGAGCCCAGAGTTTTTGGAGTCCCAGGCCCAGCTGCCAGCCGGCCTCTGGACCCTTCCTTCCCTGTCTTATAGGAGGGCGTACCTTGTCTCCAAGGAATGATAGTTGGGAAGGGACCCTTCAATTGTATTACACAAATGACCAAGATGGCTAGGGTTTAGGAATGTCAATAGGATTTAGGGACTAGATTGGGAGGGCTGTGAAATGGACTGTTTATTAAAGGAAAGAAAAGCATACACCAAACGTGAATGTTTGTAATGGCAATTATTCTGCGAGGAGCAAAAGGAGAGGAACAGAAATACTTGTTTGCTCAGAGATTTCTCTGTCCCTCCCTGAATGACTCTTTCCAAAATCCGGACTTGGCTTGAACTTTGTGCCCTGGATGAGACAAACAGCTTTTTTTTTTTTTGCTGATTTTGGGGGAAAGCGATTACTCAGCAGGATGCTCTGCCAGCCCACGAAAAAGAAAGAGGGAAGGGTTGGAGGAAAGAAAAAAATGCGCACCTGACACAGACTTCTTCATCTTGCAAGACCTGCTTGCCTAACAATCATGTTGGGCTTTTGCGCAGAACCGTTTCTCAGGCCATTATCCCAGCCTCCATCGGTGGCTCTGCAGGCCCTGAGTGCTGTGTATTTGCTGCCATGCGCACATGAGAGAGAGAGAGAGAGAGAGAGAGAGAGAGAGAGATGGGCCACAATGTGGTGCAAAGTGGGGCATCTCTCCACCCTTAACCTTCTGGTCATGTCTTTTTTATGACATGGGCTGTCCAGTAAATTGACCCCTAGCGCATGGCTGGAAAGGTCTGCGCTTGCATTCTCCCTCCTGGGCCATTTTGGTTTTTCCAGAATGCCTGACGTTTCATATGCCAGGTTGTCTGGGCACCTGGAATGCCACCTTAACATTTGTTGTGTTCCTTCAAGTCGCAACCCTAAGCCGAATCTATTGTGGGGTTTCTTTGGCAAGTGTTTAAAGAGGGGATTTGCCATTGCAAAGGGAGTATCACTTGCCCAAGGTGACCCAGTGGGTTTCCATAGCTGAGCCAGGATTTGAACCCTGGTCTCCCAGTGCCCTAGTTCAACACCCAAACCATTACACCACACTCTCTCTTAACATATAGGGAATCAAAATACTGTTTTGTTCATAAGTGGGAGGAGGTGGGGATGGTGGTGCTTAAAAGACTGCAAGGATAGACAAGTGATTTTCCTTCCTCTTCCTTCGTACCAAAACTCAGAAATGTTGCACAACCCAATGGATGATGATGAGATTTGAGGTTGACTAAGCAGTGAGTGGCTTCTCCATCTTTCACCTTCCAGATGTTTTGGATTTCACTTGTCAGGATCCCTGACTGTTGACCAAGCCAGCTGGGATTTAGAGGATTTGGAAACCAAAACATCTAGAGGACCAGAGTCTGAGAACCATTGGGGTGAAGGAAGCACTTCCTCACACAACCAGCAACTGGCTTTGTTGGTTTTAAAAGGGAATTCCACAGCATTCAGAGACCCTGGGAAAGTTCAGTGGGTCTGTTGGGGCGTTTGGGGTTCTGGTGGTGCCTCATCCCTTCCTCCACATCTCTTAACCTTCTTTGGTCCCCCTATTTCCTCCATGTTCTCCACTCAAAAGGCCATTTGTGATGGCGTTTCATTGGGGAACACAAACATACAAGCTGTCTGGATTTGAAGGTTTGGAAAGAAAGTCATCTAAGGGCTCTGAATGCATCTTCCATAACTGCCAATCCTCAGTTATGACATTGAGCAGAAATGGCTTCTTGGATGAACACTTTGGCTTTTGACTTGTCCAATGTTGTTATTTATTTGAGGACTGGAAATATTTTGATGCAGTTGGTAGGTATCACTTGCTCAAGCACTGACCCTCTGCCATTGTTTTCTGTAGGAGAACTCCCGAACCCAGGGCCCCGTAAGGAAGACCCATCTCAGTCTGGATGTGGGCATGTGCTCTGCTTTCACGTTTCTCTGTGCAACCCTTGGTGTTTCCCGGGGCTCGCGACGAGCGGTTCCCTGAGAAAAGAGGAATTAGTCCACCACCAAATCTCCTCTGCCGCCAGAGATGACTCAGTGCCACGTGGGCATCAACAGCGACTATGGGGAGTGGGAGTGGGGGGCGGACGCGGGCGAGCGCGCCCGGCTCCTGCAGAGCCCCAGCGTGGAGATGGCCCCCAAGGAGGACGAAGGGCACAGGCCGGCCAGCACTTCTGCCCTGGGGGCTGTCTTCATCGTCGTGAACGCCGCTCTCGGAGCCGGTCTGCTCAACTTCCCAGCTGCCTTCAGTATGGCGGGCGGCGTGGCAGCCGGGATCGCTCTGCAGATGGTGAGTGCAGGGGAGACCAGGTGTCCCCCGTCTTTGGCCCTCCAGAGGTTCTCGACTTCAGATCCCAGCATCCCTGGGCACTGGCCAAGCAAGGCAAAAACCTCTGGAGGAACAGAGTTTGGGAACCGCTGTAATCGACCAAGGAAAGTGAAGAAATTGCAAAAGAAGTACTATGTACCTTCCAATATAGCATTATGGGCATTGCAGTCTGAAAATCAGGCTCTGGTTTCAGCACTGTATTTTATCATATTCTTTTTATTACTTTCTTGGAAAATAGGTAACACCTATCCTTACTTTCCTGTCTTCCTTTGCTTTGTTGTTTGCTACCTCTGGAGATGACCCTTCTGTTTCAATGTGCAGAGGATATAAGTAAAAATATGCAGATGTTGGGGCAGGAGGGCAAAGGATTCTCCTTGTCCTGCAGCTTAGGAAAGTGGGGATGGAGCTGGATGGTGTTGGGAGTGGCGCTGGGCATCTTCATGGTGCCCCTAGAATTCCTCTCCCATATGGGCTCATTAGTGTTTTGGAATTCTGGGGTGAGTAGTTTTGTGAGATATGTAGCGTCTGTCAGGGAGCTTTGGTTGCACAGCAATCTCCCAGGATTCCATGAGAGTTAATGCAGTTTGGTGTCAAACTGCATTAATTCCACAGTGTGGATGCAGCCAAAGTGAGAGGCTTGTGGCTTTGCCTTGTCCCATGTGTGCCTCCTGTCTGATGGTGCCCCCCTCCCTTTTCCTCTCGCTGCCCATCTGCAGGTCATGCTGGTTTCCATCATTGGCGGCCTGGTCATTCTTGCCTACTGCTCCCAGGCCAGCAATGAGCGCACCTACCAGGAAGTGGTGTGGGCAGTGTGCGGCAAGGTCACTGGCATCCTGTGTGAGGTCGCCATTGCTGTCTACACTTTCGGCACTTGCATTGCCTTCCTCATCATCATTGGAGACCAACAGGACAAGAGTAAGTGTTGGTTGTTCTTTGGGGATAGGTGTGGAAGCATACTGACGTATCTCACAAGGGACTGTCTTTTTGTCTCTTGCTGGCCAGCTCTACCAAAGGGGTCGGAGCTGACTTCTCTGCCACCTTGATGCCTTCCTTGCTTAGAATGACATGTTTGAGGCTTTCTGTAACAGAGACTCTTCCTCTTCTCCTTGTGTGTGTGTGTCTTTGTATTTGTGTGTGTTTTCCTGGGCACAGACGTACACATTTGAGTGCAGCTACTTTTCTGAACTGCCCACAGTTTGGTATAATCTTGAGCCCTCTGGCGTTGGGCTTCCCTCTGTTTGCAACAAGGTGGATTGGGTCCAGCTGCTAAGGGTCTCCCTTTCTCTTCTTGGCTAGTAATTGCAGCTTTGGTGAAGGACTCCACCGGGACGGAGAATGGCCACTGGTACACAGACCGGAAGTTCACCATCAGCCTCACCGCTTTCTTACTCATCCTGCCCCTCTCAGTTCCTAAGGAGATTGGCTTCCAGAAGTATGCCAGGTAGGCACCAAGCCGGGGATGGAGAAGGGACGCCAGTTAAGGATGTATAAAGCATGCAGGTAGCTCTGGGGGCTAGCTGCGACCTTTGTATGCACAGAAGCTGGCCTGTCAGTGAACCAGGCAGAAGGAAGAGGGACAATTATCCAGTTTATCGTGATGGGATAAAGAAGAGTAGATGAAGGTGAATGTCCACTTGTGGGGAGGTTGCTTGGTTGAAGGACCATTGGAATGGTACAGATCCTCCAGGTTTTTAAGCAATTGCCCTAAAGGGGATGCTGCTACTGGCAGGAGCCATTTTGGGTGGAGGCATTCAGGTGATGGGTCTAGGGAAGTCACACACAGCATCTGTGCATAGAAGAGTCCTCTGTGGCACAAAGGAACATGGGATCAAAACAGTCCACAGGAGGAAAACGAGTGTCCTTTTGTAAGGCTGGACTCCCAGTGAGAAAGGAAATCCGCAATCCCAGATACGGAGGCATTCTCTCTCCCTCTCTCTCTCTGAGCATAGTTGAATCTTGGAGAGTACCATACAATGCTTTGAGCGGAGAGAGGAAAAGAATGACATTCCTGCATCTCTGTCTACATGCTTTGTGTTTTGGATAAGAAAAGATGAGCACAGTATAGCCCACAGGCACCATGTATTCACCCAGGGGCATTTCTATGGCTCTGAGAATCTCACCAGGGTTAAAAAAAATTGGGTATGGAATGGCACAGCAGGGCAGAATTTGGTGATAAACCCCTCTATGGATCCTAGGCATGGCAGGAGCTTGGATTAGATTCCCTTTGTGGGCCCTTCAGACTCTTCGGAATCTGTCATTTGTGTGTTTGGGTGGTGGGAAGGATGTGATGAGTGGATGTGGCCGTGTGTAGTCTCCTGAGGGGCCTAATGTGACACCCCCCCCCAGCCTCCCACAATTGCCTGGTTTAGGATCAGAGGTGGG